>NC_092860.1:94600308-94646399 GCF_032062135.1 Pyxicephalus adspersus
CAGACACTGTTTTGTAACCCAAAAAATTGTTTTAGTGTTGTCTTTCCTGCCTAGATCTGCCTGGGCCCATCTATTATACTCGAATGCTTTTGGTATTGTACTAATTTTGCCAAAAAAAAAAAAAATCAGGGCAATTTTAGAGTTTTGAAGCAAAAAACATAGCAGTTAGGTTTACATATAGACTTTTCCTTAAAAGCTGTATATTTTGTCTTTTTAAGTTCCTCTCTCTATTGCTAATTACTTTTTCAAATAAAGTCTTTCATTTAACTAGGTACCAGTGACATATTTCGTGGCTTGTGGCATGTGCTGGTGGTGCTATACATGGCTTCATGAAAACAGTACAGCACTCCGCCCTGATACAAACAACAGGCTGGTTCATAGGAGGTGTTATGCAAATATCATAAAGCCTTGATGGGTCCATATCAGTATAGAAAAGTGAACATCAAGCCTAGCCAAAACGTTTAAAAGTTTCACATCATGTGTATATCAGATTGACAGCATTAATTAACATAATATACATCAAAATGTTTGTATTTGAGAGACAACAAGAAGCCTGTGGTGGGTGTGTTCTGGAATAGATCTTTGACTCATAAGCAGGGGGTTCTCAGGTTGTCAACTAAAGAAAGCCAGAAGCAGAGGTGTACAGCAGTCTTGCCTGCCAATATTACTGAATGGGTAGTCACCATTTAATCATCATTTTTCACTGGAGTATGTCTTTAACATGTAGATGGTATAAACTCTGCAGAATTATACTTATTGATCAAATGTGAGTATTCTTTTTAATTTCACCTTTGTTATTTATCCCAGGATGAAAGGAGGAAAAAAAATGTAATCAGTTGTCAGGGATGCAATTAAATTAGCATTTTGTTTGTGCATAAAACATCCATTGCATTTTTGAGCAAGTGTCAAACTTTGTTTATTTTATGGCATTCAAAAGTTATGCATGTATTTGGAATCCAAAGTTTACCTCATCCATTTACGCTGTGCATGCTCAAGAAGAAAGAATGGAAACATTTTGGCAGGCATAAACGGCTGTATGAAAACAAGATGTTTCAATGTGGGTGTCCAGGAGACAGGGGTGTGTTGGTAAAAAATGTAATGAGATTAGACTATATAATAGGACAAAATACTTATTTAGTCATGTAACGCTATATAATCAGATCTAAGTGTGAAAATATTTCAAAAAACAGGTTTCCATATACAAATTATAAATATATATATACATAGAGACATCCATATTTGAACAAGCATTGCAGATTCTGCTACCAAAATGCTATAATTCTATACCACAGGCTACAGAGTTCCAAAAAATACAAATAATGATAAATGACATACCCAAGAATCCCTGTCATTAGAATGATTAGTGATACATATTTATGTATGCCTCTGTTCCAAAACCAGAAGTAGCTGAAAAGTTTCTTTGATAACCAAAGTTATTGGATGCTTTTAGTCAATAAACTCTTCAGTAAAATTAAATTTCAAGGGGTACTTATTTCATGAAAATTAACTGTTCCATTTTTTGTCATTCGTGTAATAAAATATTTCCAGTAAATCTCACAAAAGTTGAAAAGACATACAAATATAATGAACTATGAAAAGGCCATGCATTAATCTTCCAAAAGTTATCTCTGTACCAGCTGTACAGGGTTTGTACTGAGCTAGTCGCCATATAATTGCAGGAAATGCTTAGTATCTTAGTTAATATCTGACATGGTCTTAGTCTCTTAAGGAACCGTGTGTAAAAACAAGGAACAAGTGTAAAAAAAAAAACTATATTTTAGGTTCATGTAAAGTAGGAGGATTTGCAAGAGCCCATGTACCACCATTGAGGTAGTCATCTCTTCTTTTTAATAATAACATTGCTGGTGAGCTTTGGATTTCCTCATCTTCACCTATTATAATGTTACCATGATTAAATGTTTAAGATGAATATGCATTGTTATTCCTGATGTATGGACTTTTCTGATGGGATTGCAATCTGAATCCTCAACCCCCTCACAATGGCTTTATACCATATGACCAATGTAACATAGTGAATAGGGGACTGTACTGCAGGTATGTAGTAATTTCAAAATTTAGTCATATTCACATAAAGTAAGCGGTAAATAGAAAAAGCTGGGAGGTAGCTAAACAATCATGTGAGAACCAAATATAAACTGGAAGCAATACTCAAATCCAGCTTTTAATAATGCTAAATTCTACTACAATTGTCACATAATCACAGACCTATATATTCTTGAAATTTCAAACTGCCTCAAGGCCCCTGATTACATGCTGATTATTGTGGAATTTTACGGCAATAAAACTCAGATTTGAAAATCAATCCTGTAGTTCCGTGGAATCGCCTGCCAGCCTTTGATTTCACATTACCTTCTGATCTCCCTTACATAAAAAGGCCTTCAAAACCAGAAATGACTTTTTATAGGTTATCAGAAATTGTGGAATGAAGGCCTATTGCTATATTTGCAACTAACAATATTGTGCCCTGGCTGCAGAATATTTATTGTGTATCTGCGTTATGGTCACAACACCTCTGCAAGGGTAGTCACATTGCTGAGCAGATTCAATTTTAATAAAATGAAAGGAGGCATAAAGCCCTAAAAGTGAAAGATGGCAAATGGTCTGAGTCTGACAAAACTTTCCATTTGCAGTAAAGCCTTGCACTCTTTGTGTGTATGAAAATTTGAGTTGAAATATGTGATGTGCAAAATCCATGTGTATTGTAGTTGAAAGGACACACTAATGATGTACTGGCCAGCTGGTACCATAAATTTACATACAGGTGAATTTTAGTAACAGGTTCTTTAGTTACCAAAGTTCATATTTCTTCCAGCTTCAGTTATGGAAATCCAGCCCTGATGATGAATGACACATACACACACTTGTTTACCTCTGGAGTTCCTGTGTGCCAGCCTCTTCTAGGTGGCCCTCATTTCACTGTACTTTTTGTTCACCCGGGATTTGTGCACTTGTTATCTTACATTGCTACACTGTTGCCAAAGTACCTGCTGCTTCTGCTTGTGATCTTCATGCTTCTTCTGATCCCTATGACCATGGTGACCACATGTGTTTTAGTAAATTCCAAGTGTTCCAGGTTACCATTTCCTACCTGTTTCTAACCACTGTACATCTGCTTTCTGGCCGACCTGACCTTTGCTGTGTTCTTTGGCAGCTGTAGTTCTTGGGAGGGTCATTACTCTCAAAAGTCCTCACCGTCTTTGTACAACTGGGTCCTGCGATGTTTGACATCTCATCTTGGCATAAAAAATCTGGTTCAATCAGCATAGGTAAAGAAAATATTTTCCAAGGGTTGTAACAAATTTTTAACTGGGTCTGAGCTTTCACTAGGTCATTCTAAACTATTCAGGTTATAATCCATTCCAGTGTAGCTTTGATTGTGTGTTCAAGGTCTTTGTCCTACAGGAAATTGAGCCTTCTCCTGAATCTCAAGTCTCAATTTACAAAACAGGTTTTCCTTTAAAAAATAGCCTTTATTTCGCTTTATCTATTCTTCTCTCAATCCCAGTTAAGTTTCCTAATGCTGCTAAAGAAAAGCACCTCCGGAATATAATGCTCCCTCAGTTCAGAGAGAATTTAAAGCACATTGTATGTTTTCATTTAAAATCCATGACCTTCAGAAAGTCCAAGCTAAACTATCCTCTTAACTAAGTTTATTATCAACACAAGCACAGGTAAATATTCTATATTTTCTCAATAAAATTATTAATACTGAATTCAAATGCAAATAAAATTAGGGTGCGGAACGGAAAATTTATATCTAAGAGTTACATTATTGCTATTCATTTCCATTAGATTTTTCCATGTCAGCAATCAAGTCGATACAACCAGATTATATTGTCATAAAATGTAAAGAGAACATAAATTATGAGTGCATATACTGGCTCATGAACTACTGGAAAAACATTTACCTATGGGTCCCTACCATAGTCATATGTCATTAATGTAGTCTAAGGTCAATTTTGGGGGAAAGCCAATTAACCTAACTGCATGTTTTTGGGATGTGGGAAGAAACTGGGGTATATATATATATATATATATATATATTTATTTATATTTATATATATTTATATATATATATTTATATATTTATATATATATTTATATAAATATTTTTGTTTGTTTAAGCTCTACACTATACGGCACATGCGTAACGCAAAGCTCGGTTCTTTGTGTGACGGTGTCGCACACAAAGCCAGGAGACAATGTAACTTACACACATGTACAGGAATTACATCTTCAGTGGCCATCCAATGGCCAAAAAGAATCCCCATCCCCTTGTCATGCTGGTGGGAAAGATGGTGCCAGCTGTAGCAATGATAGGATCCTGGTTCTGTCAATGCTGCATGGTTGCTACACATGGGTGCAGTCAGTGCCAAAATTGGCTAGTATGCTGTGAATATGGCAGAAGCTCACCACCCACCAGAGAGTACATTTCCTCTTTAATGTTTTGCATTTATATTGATTATTTGTCTTTTTTTTTGCTAGGATTTCTCTTTCATATTCGGTCAGAACACTTAGTTGTGCATTAGACACATTTAATGTTCTGACAAGTCTCAATACAACAGTAGAAAATAAAAAATGCATTGAATTTTATTTTTCATGGAAAGCCATTTAGCACATTTTCAGTTTATCCATAGCAATAGAAAATTGGATATTGTATCATTTTAGAGAAAATAATTGTTTTTGCAATACACTGAGTTCCAATGTTCACAGCTCCATCTAGTGAGCATCATTCTCAGCAAACTGTTGAATTCTTGTTTAAAATGATGGATTGATGTCTACACATGCAAATATGCCAATTTGAATGTAAAAAAAAGCAAATGAAAATGTATAAAGGTTTTTTTTCTTCCCACTAGCTTATGTTTTTTATTAAGATGCTTGCACAGTTGAGTGTACACTGAAGCTTTTATCAATCCTTGTTTCTGTGACAACTGTAACAGTTTGGGATCCAACTGTCACAGGGACAGGAAGTAAGGTGAAATCTTCAGGACAGGGGCACAGACAGCAAAACAAACATTTCACAAGTAATCCAAAAATTTCGCTGGAGTTACAAAGCAGGACTGAGGACTGCTGTGGCCGCTGCGCTGTGCTTGGCTGCAGGTATAGGGCTAACCAGGTGTCTACCGGATAGGTAAAAAAAGATAGTCATGGTCAAACACCACCAATCATTCTACAAGGTATGAATGTGTAGACTTCACTGCCTACAGTAAAAAAGTGTTTTGTCTATGAAAGACAAAGCAACAGGTAATTTTACTGCCACTCTACCTAGTTGGCCTTTCATGTTTTCATTTTTACTTTTATATCACTTCATTCAGTTGCTAATAGCAATAAAAGAAGCCTATATTCAAGCTTTACTTGCTCCTGTTGGTGCTTACATGGGAATTCTCCCCACCCCCATGGAACAACACTTAGCTGATCTCCAAGCACCATTGCTGTCACATAGGGCTTAATTTACTAAGACAGTTTACTTGTTACTTAGTAAAGTAAATTCACACCCTACAATGAATATTTTCTTTTTTAGTGAATATGGTGATTTGGGATCACCTTGGGTGACGCCATTAGATCTCACCATGTGCAGGCTAAGGATCTTATCCAGTGATTAAAGCTGTCCACCAAGTATAAAATAATGCTTGCAAAAATTATCTATCTGTCTAGTGCAATTTGCACTGCAGGTTGAGGTGCTGGTTGAAACCAACCCTTAATAACGCTACTAGAAATATATGCTCTTTTCTATAGTCTTTCCCACAAAAATGCAGACAATTCTAAATGCAGCCATTGAGTACAGGGCTGCATATTATGTTGCCGCTATATAAATGCTGTTTAATAATTATTAATATGAAGTGGACTGTAGTCCATCATTAAGTTGGTTTTTACTTTTAGTTTAAATATCCAAAGCAGCCTGCAAGTGGTGGCTTAGTGGATAAGTATTATTTTTTACAGATGCCTTCTAGGTCTCTCTTGTTGTAGCAGCCTGAGACACATTTGGTTATGATGAAGTTTTGGGTGGGGTGGGTAGTTTGCTACAGAAACTATAGTCACCAGCTAAAAACATCTAATACAGTGTCTCTCAATCAGGGATCTGTGGAACCTTAGGCTTCCTTTATAGGTTGCCTAAGGTTCCAGTAGATAAATATAGTTTCCGTTTATTAGTCACAGAAAGTGAAAAGAAGGCAAAGTCAATTTCTATCAAGTCTATAAAAGGATACAGATATCTGTGTTTTCTTGGTCCCAATATCTCCTCGTTTCGCAGATAGAATATTCCTAGCCTTCCTCCCCTGACCAAGTATTTATAAATGACAGATTATATCCATATCTTATGTCATTAGCATACCAATGTTAGTATATCAAAACTAAAGAACAACTGTTTATTTATACTTGTCACTGTAAACCCTTTCCCTTTTTTTTTCTGAGGCCAATATATTATTAATTTATTTATTATGTGCCTGCACTTAATGTATAATATATTCCTTGAGCAATAAGCAATGTGTGTGTCTTAGGCTAGGACACACGTCCAATGGATCTCGTGCGATAATCAGCTCAGGGCCGAAATCGGACAAGAATCTGGCGTGTGTACAGCGCCCGTCGTTCATCGCCGCCTTCCATAAAGCAGAACGGTGCTGTATGAACAGCACTCGTTCATGCATTGTACAGTCCTTAGTCATTGGAAAGGATTGTGAAAGATCCTTTTCAAAGACAATTATTGCACGTGTGTACCCAGCTTAAGATCAGTTACCACTAATGCTATTGATCTTTGTGGCTTTCTGTAAGGGTCACATTCTTCCCACTGGCTAGCAATGTAGGAACCATTCATCCCACTGGGCACCATGCTAATGTAATCTCAACTGCAGATATTGTTTTTATTGTCAGTGGTTCACAAAGACATGAATGTTGTTAAAAGAGTTCCCTCATTTTAAAAAATAGCTAAAAAAATATTATCTAAATGTCCTGTAGTCATAATTGAAATTGTACTGCTGATAATTAGATAGGATTGGACCTTTTTACCAGTTAGCTAACATATAAAAACAAGCACTTAATATACTTGAACGTACTCATTATCACTTGTAAAATAAGATGTTGGAAAATTTTTGTTTGTGTGGAAGTCGATCATTGCATTATGTTTGAACAAAATGTAACAAAGCTTTCATGGCATCTCAGCCGCATCCACACATTCTTAAGATTCAGAGAACATTGGGGATGGCGCGCTGCACCAGTGATCTCAACAAGCGTAAGCGGATGTTTCACCACCTGTTATTATTAGTATTACATAAACCTGGGTATATGCTTTACAAAGAATAGGAGCAACTGAATCCCTAAAATAAATATGCCTGCAGCAGCCTTCTATACATTTCAGTCATCGGCAAATTCAGTTATTTTGACATTGAAAATGTAGGCATTCTGTTGTCCAAAGCTAGCTTGCCCCTCTCCTACCTCTCATACCTTTTCCTGCACATTCCTATTGGCCAGGGAGGTTGCCTATCACAGTGATAGATCCACTGTAACGTGTGGGGGAGTAACACCATTAGAACATTTTGGAGCGTCGCCTTTATTTGGAAGGTTAGGGAGGCTGCTGCAGTTTTTATTTTTTTTTTGCTGATTAAATCATCACAGATTTGTAAGTATGCAGGTCCAGATATCTGTTAACACTGACAGACACCTTTGCAAAAATATTTTCAGTCAATTGCAAAGTGCAAAATAATACTGTGTGTTCTGCACTGTGTGATAATATAAGTGTATGGCAGCCATAACAAATATGTTTGTATACAGGCACATTCATATTTAAGACATAAATAAAGTTAGGTTCTACATAGAATCCTTTTGTTCCCCAAAACACTCATTTATTGATCAGAATGCCATATTCCAATTTTGATACATCTTGACAGAAAATGTGGTCCCAAAGAACAGACAAAGGGACTTTTAAGGCATTCAATTTTCAACCAAGAAATAAAAATCATTCCAATTTTATTCATTATATTAAAAATCCTTACATAAAAGCATGAATAACAAACATCATTGGACATGAAATCGATACAAAAGGAATCTAGACAAGCAACTTCAAACAAGTTGAGTCTCAATTTGTAATTTGACATGTTTTGCAGGCAGTGTTCTTCAGGAAATATTGAGACATACAAACACATATAATGATATTTAGTACAAATACAGGCAGATAAAACTCCATACAGGTAGATAACACCTATATTACACAAATAATATGTTGTATGCCTGGACACCAGAAAAAAAGCAATAGTTTGGATATGGTATTGACTCACTGGGGGTAGTAGTAAGTTGGATGTTTTTATCTTGAAGGTTTTCAGGTTCATAATATGTATGTGATTTTGCACAACTCCCTGCTCAAGCACTCGTCCAGCGTCTGCATAACTGACAGCTGGTGGCAGTGAGCGTTACTAGTACTGCTCACTGCCGACCCAATGCATTCCGTTTGGAAAGAAGCGTCTTCTCAAGTGGCAGTGTTTCCTAGCGAGAGGAAGTGGTAAACGCACCGCAACTTTACTGCCAGTGTGAATTAGTCCTAAGAGCAACTAATTATAGCTCAGGTTCTACCCTCAGGTGAAGCACAAATGAACATTCCGATCAATGCAGTCCAAAATCTGTGGCCTCTAAATTATGATAGGGTGCACAACACTGGGAAGGAGATGTCACTGTATAACAGAAAGTGTCTGAACACAAGCCTTCATGGCAGGATTCCCAGGTATTCTTTTAATGAAAGTTAGAAATGTAGAAGGTTAAAGACTATTACAGTGACTTTACCATGTTCAAGTCTATATGATAGTTTAGCATTTGAAATTACATGTTAGCTGAACCTATATAAATTGAAATACATATGCTACCTTGGCCAACCCCAACTTTTAGAATGGTATGGCATGGATACCATGCTTATATTTTACTACTTTGACCACCAATTTGGTCAGGCCACAAATGGTCCAATGCCACACTGCTGCCAAGTTCAGCAGCTAAAGCCGCTTGTGGGAAACACTAACATGGTAGTAAGTCCAATGTTGGAAGCACTATCTTTTGTAGAGATTTTCATGAAATTTGGCTGTTCACTGTTTTCAAAGAAATAGAAGAATATTGTAAATCACGTGTTCAGCTTCAGTTGGATACCTTCTCTGGATCCTTTCTTCCTCTCCAAACTAATCTACCACCTCTTTCATTATATCCCTAAACCCATTCCAAGCAGCAGTGCCCTTGGATTAATCTTGAACTATACTCGTATATGTGTTCTTTCATACATTTTTCTTGCTATTTACTTTGCAGATGATGCTAACTATTCTTCTGTTAGTGTGGTTTATGTTTTTCTCAACCTAACAAATGGAATATTCACCCTACACCCTTTCCCCCCAGGTTTCCGGTGAGAACACCCAGTCCACTAAAGAAAATGGGAATAATAGTTTAAATTACACTTTCCTATAAACCCGTAACCCAAAAAATGGAATGGCAATCTTTAGACCACTTTGCTCTTTAGTTCACTAATTGTTGAGAAAACCCCATAGACCTCCATAATGAACACATCTAATTCTTATATACTACAGTGTCCAGGATGAAAGTTTAATAATAAAGGAATTTTTGAAGATAAGGATTTTTAAATCAGGAATATATGGGTTAATGTAATATATTTTTACACTGACCTAACCACATGCCTGGAATAATTATTTAATTCCAACATACCAGTTCTGGGAGTGTGTAATTACAAGGAATGCACCTTGCACCTGAGCGTCTTGTCTAAAAAAGACTCACCGACAATCTAAACACCAACTTTCCTTGATCCACTCCAGTCTGCCTATTTAGCTGCCCATTTCACCGAAACAGCACTTACTAAAGTGGCCAATGACCTCATCAGAGCAAAGCAACGTTTCCTTCCTCCTTTTCCTAGATCGTTCCTCTGGTTTTGACACTGTTGATCACCCCCTTCTAATCAAAATCCTGCGCTCCATTGGTATCAGTGACACTGCTCTCTCTTTGTTTGCTTCCTATCTGTCTGACCGCTCCTTTCAAGTTTCTTTCAATGGTAACTCCTCACCCACTCTCCTCCCTGTTGGTGTTCCCCAAGGGTCAGTCTTTGGACCGGTTCTCTTTTCTCTGTAAACCTCCTCTCTCGGTAGTCTCATATTCTCCTTTGGTTTTCAGTACTATCTGTATAAAACATAACTCATCATCTCCCCCCCCCCTCAAATTACAAATTTACCCCGTCAGGATCTGAACCCAGAGATGCTTCAGTGTCTGGCTGCAGCTCTGTCTACTGCACCACTTGAGGGTTTACCTTTTGCACTCTGTTGGATTCCTTGGACAAAGAATTCTTGATACTTAGTATCTTGCTGAACTTTAAACTCCTGGCCCCTCCCATGAATTTCCAATTTAAGACATATCTCTGAACGTTCTGTTGCCAGATTATTGTGCTTTGCCAATATCTTGGTCTTCCTGCTACTGTTGGCTGCTGTTTAAACGACTACTCTTCCTCGCACTCTGTCTCCAACTTACACCATTGTCTACCGACCTCGGCTTGTGCTTTGGCTACGTTTGTGTTTGCTCCTTATCTGCTACTGCTGCTTGTGTATAGATCTTGGACTGCTTCCGCCTGTGTCTGTTTGCTTTTTCAGCCACTGGACCCAGAGCCTGACCCCTGATCTTTACAGAATAATTTGGCCTAAAACATGGAGTCCGCTGTTGCAGCTGCTGTGTAGCAAAGATTGGTGTTACTTACCAAAAAAAAGTTTTCTGAACTACAAAATGTGGTAAGAAGACAACAAGAAGAGATCAATGGTTTGCAGAGGCAACTACAGGAATTACATTCCCGAGAAAGTCTCACCACAGACAACAACGCACGTTCGGCCTCTACCTTCCTAATTCAATGGTGATCACAGACATTGATTATACTATATTATCTATATATCTACAGTATATTACAAGAGACACTACCTGTAGCCATCATCACATCATCAGACTACACACACTCAGTCTGCGCTGTATGCCTGCCAATCCCTTTGCATGCCTTCTGCTAAGCAGTTCTGTGCACGTGATAGCTTCTCCCAATCTGTGCTGTATCAGCAATACTGACAGTGTACTGGCATATGTGTCCAGCTTGGCAGAATCCGGGGCTGGGGATTGACCATTACCTTGTGAAGCAGACACTTTACAAGAAGATGCGTCCAGCTTGGCAGAGTCCCGGTCTGGGGACTAACCATTACCGTGTGCTGCAGACCGCAATAGTGCACATAATACATGGCTTGGGCACTCACACAGAACACAGAATCCTCCTGTTCCTCTGGGAGAGGTCACATTTATAGGCAATTGCAAGGAAGCAAAACAAGTTCATCCAAATGCAAACTTGGAAGCAAGAAATCCAGAAAAGTATGTCTCAGGAAGAAGTCCTCAGTGGAGGCTAGCCTCAGGCAATGGTAGCCTAAGTACAATGGTACTGATTTATATCACTCACTATTCACTAAGGTCTCATCATTCTAAGTATATCTGTACTTATAAACAAGTCTGATCCTCTTAACTCAATATTTATAACCAATATGACACATAATAGGACTGCACTGGGAAGTTTTTTCATAATCAATACTCAAACAATCAATAAAAGTGTGAAGAACTGATACACTCATTATAACCAATTGGTAATATTTCCTATTGTAGGGTAACTCTGATTACAGGTATAAACAAAGTAAGGGGGTTTTCTTAGATTAAGAAAAATGTTATCAGTATCAGATGTGACCTTCTCAGATTATGGGAAAATAGTATTATTATTAAGTACACCGATCCCCCCCCTTGAGTAACTTCCAGTAAACACCTCCCCCTTTTAAGTAAATCCCAGACAAAGGAATATGGATCCGATATAAAATAAAGAAAAAAGAACTGTGTGCTTTTGTCAGAGACATACTGACAAAACAACAATAAGGTAAAAATTCCAAAAACTTTAGCACACAGGAAAAAAAAGTAATATAGATTTATTACTTCCTTAACTTCCTTTCCTTTCCTAAACCATTTACCTTTTAATGTCAAGAAGCACTGAATCTATATTTTTAACCAAAAATTAAATGTCTGGCTTTTTTTAAACGAACAACAAAAAAGGTTCTGGGAAAGAATGACCTTCCCTTTCAACGGTCTTTTCCTAAGGCAATTTCTCCATAAAACTAGTGATTTGTGTGTTAATGAATCACTTAACAACTTGCAAGTCAGGCCAAAAAAGGAAAAGACAACAAAAGTATAAAGCTACCAAAAAAATTTTGAATTGTTTTCCAACCTGACTGCAATTATACAATTGGAGGCTTCCCCTTAAAACACACCAAAAAATGAAAATGAAATAAAATAACATTAAAATGAATAATAATTGGTATTTATAAACAGTATCATGCATTATATTATGCAGTGCTGTACATTAAGTAGTACTGTACATAAAATACACCCAAGCCAAGTACTGTGTGTTTTAGAGTCCTCTAGATTTACCTGTCCAGGTCATACCGAGATTCCATTGTTGATCTGTATTTTTCTTAAAATACAAAACTTCCAAATTGATTAATAACACTTTAGTTTCTGTGGAAGGTTCCCAACAGCTTGGTCATTTATTCATGAGCCTCTACAATTCATAGTTTCCCTGTACTCTCTTTTAAAAGCTCTCAACTCTTCTAGGAAACTATTTAGATGAGTTTTCAGTTGGTCATTCTCAGCCTGTAAAGAATTGTTTTGTGCCTTTGTATTTTTGAGAGAGACCCCTGGCTTATGCTTATGAGGATAATACATATTAACGTACAAGGTGACCACCTAAAGAAAATGTGAAACCAAAACAAAATGTATATAAAAAATCAAGAACAAAAGTAATGCCAGATAAAGTTATGCTACTCTAGGCTAAAACTGCCAACACAAGTTTTACAACAACAATAGACTGTGACTGGAATGCACACCTTTTTAAGAACAAAGAACTGATCGAACAAAGGGTCCTGCTTACCATAAATAGTCAATACACTGACAACAGTCTGATAAGAACAATGGTCAGCTTTACAGTAAATAGTTAACAATGGAGGATGAGTAATTAAACTTAACCACTGCTAGCAATAAAACAAAAATCTTAAAATGCAATGGCTGTCTGAACTATGCTCAAATTATATCAATTTAGGATACGTTTGTCCAAAACAAAAAGCAAAATTTCACTATATGTACTTTAGTACACCAATCAATCTTATTATTAACTGAATTCACCAACTAATGTGAACATTACCAGCAATGTACTGATTTTACACATATAAATCCAATGTATTGCATTCAATAGAGTCATTTTGTATTGGATGCAATACAAATGGATTTTGAATTTCCCGCCCCGCCAGCAACGTACACATGCACCGATGTCACCAGGAACTCCCCAGTGACTTATCAGGTGCAGAAGCCAGCCGGAAGTAGAAGGAGGAGGAAAGGGATCATGACGATGGACGACTCGGGGCGCCGGCGGATCAGGTAAGCGATGTATTTTCTTACCAGCTTACCTGACCCTCAGGAGAAAACTGTCCAGTTAGGAATCCATCTTCTGCTAACTCGGGCTTGATGGATTTATTACCCCTTGAGGGTCCTACTGGTAACGGGTTTGTTATGGGAACTAGATCTTGTGTACTGGCATGTTTTATTATTTGTTTTGTTTATTGTTCCTTGGTTGAGGTTCTTTGATAACCACTGATTAGACATTCCCTAGGTGATCCAGATGGCCAGTACAAAGAAAAACAGGTTCCATGTGTAAACACAACATTCCTATATATATATATATATATATATATATATATATATAAATAAACAATCTTGAGGTGCAACATGTAGTGTGTGACAGAGGGGTGCAATTTACCTCAAATTTTTGGAAAAGCTTTTGCTCAGCTCTAGGCATCACTATTAATTTGTCTTCTGCTTTTTATCCCCAGTCTAACGGTCAGACCAAGAGGACCAATCAAACTCTGGAACAGTACCTGCAGTGTTTCGTCAGTTATCTCCAAGATGATTGATTGGACTATATCCCAACAACAGAATTTGCTTATAACAACTCTAAACACAGTTCCACTTCTCAGAGCCCTTTTTTTTTAACACAGGTCAACATCCGGTTTGTTTACTAACCTGCTTATCCCAACTCCAATACCCACTGTAACCTGCAGATTAACAGCCTTACGTGAAGCTCAGGAGAAAATTAATTGAGATTTTTAAAGAAGCTCAGAAAAGGTACAAGAAGATAGATAGACATTGCAGAGCAGCTCCTACCTTCCTAATAAGTGACAAAGTCTGGCTGTCTACCCTCCATTTAAAGACATATGTTCCATCCTCCAAGCTGGGACAAAAGTTTGTGGGGCCTTTTCAAATTACAGCTCAGATTAATCCAGTAACATTCCGCCTAAAACTCCCAAGCAGTATGAAGATTCAACCTGTCTTCCATGTATCTCTTCTCAAACCATTTCATGAAAATCCCTTCCCTGAAAGAGTTCTGCCACCCCCTCCACCATTTAATGTACAGGGTGAAGAAGAATTTGTTTTTGAGAGTATCCTTGATTCCAGAGTTTACAGGAACAAACTACAATATTTAGTTAATGGAAAGGATATGGTCCAGAGGAAAATTCTTGGAACCCGAAGAAAATGTGCACACCCCCAGGCTGACAAGAGAATTCCACCACAGGTTTCTTCACAAACCAGGTCCTTAGACATCTAGAGGCCATCCTGGAAGGAGGGGGGTACTGTCAGGATCCGAACCCAGGGATGCTTTGATGCTGTGCTTCAGCTCTGTCTACTGTGCCACTTGAGGGTTTACCTTTTGCACTCTGTTGGATTCCTTGGACAAAGATACCTTGATACTTAGTATCTTGCTGAACCTTGAACTCCTGGCCCCTCCCATGAACTTCCTATTTAAGCCATGTTTCTGAACTTCCCGTTTCTGCCCCAATCTGTCACCAGAGACCCCAAACATCTTGTACACTCTCTTATTATCTCTCATCTGGACTACTGTAACATCCTCCTCTCTGGTATTCTACTAACCCGACTCCCTCCTCTACAATCTATCATGAATGCTGCAGCCAGACTCATCTATCCTTCCCTCCGCTCCTCCTCCGCTGCATCTCTTTGTAGTTCTCTTCATTGGCTTCCATTTCACCTTAGAATCAAATTCAAGCTCCTGTGCTTTGCCTTCAAATCCCTACACAGTTATCTCTTTGTAGTTCTCTTCATTGGCTTCCATTTCACCTTAGAATCAAATTCAAGCTCCTGTGCTTTGCCTTCAAATCCCTACACAGTTACTGTCCCACTTTCCTTTCTGACCTGGTAAAAAAATACCTACTGCTGACTTCCTCACTCATAATCTCATCACACACACGGCTCCAAGACTTCACTAGAGCCGCCTCAACTCTTTGGAATGGTCTTCCTCATCCTATTTGGCTTGCTTCTACTTTCTGATTATTTAAGAGCCCTCAAAATCCATCTTTTCAAACTTGCCTTCCCGTCTTTGTCTCGTAAAACTTCCTCCATCTTATCCCAAATCACCATCCCAAATCCCCAGTCCTATTGTCTGCTACTTTCCTACGTCTTAGATTGTAAGCTCTTCTGGGCAGGGTCCTCTCCTCCTGTGTCACTGTCTGTATTTGTCTGTCATTTGCAACCCCTATTTATTGTACTGAGCTATATATATATTTATATATTTAAATACTATTTATTAATATTATTATTAATATCATTTTTTTTTTTTACATGATTGTGTGTTTCAAACATTTTTTATATTCATGATATCTACTAGACCCTTGTTTGGACATATTTCTGTAACTTACAGGTCTACAATTAAAAAAAAAAAAAAAAATAATGAAAAACAGTGTAACGCTTTTGGTACAAAAATCTAGACATCAGTGAAACGCCCAGGTGGTTAATAAAAAAGTGCATGGAACAAGTCCCTCATCATCTCTTGGCTGGGTCCTCTTCACCTTCTATTTCATTGTTTGTACTTTTCTGTTATGTAGGTTGTCAGTTGCAGCCCCTATTTATTGCACAATGTTGTGTAATATGTTGGTACTTTATAAATAAAAGTTGAGAATAATAAAATAAAATATAAAATTTATAATTTCTTTCTACAGGTATTTGTCATAAAAGATATGCTTATTGACCACTAGAGGGAGACATCTTACAAGAAATGCTGTACTGTATGTGGTTTAAACAGGGCCCTGATACTTCTTGATGAGTTTAAATATAGTGTATGTGGAATTATGCACTGTACTAGATATAAAAAATAACATATTGTTATTGTAATTAATACATAGGAAAAAAAACTAACAATAAAAAAAAAACACCTAGCTACTTTCTGTTAAGTTAACAAAACAAAATTCTACTACATATATCATCACATCATTTTATAATTCAGATCTGCAAGTATATAAACAGAACATTCTAATATTTACTGTAGTGTTTTTAAACAATTTAACATTTTAAATAGTTTTTGAACTTTTTTTTATTAACACAAGGCTTTTTTATTCACAAGGTTCTTTAAAGGGGACCTGAACTTATATTCTGCAGTTTTATTATTTTCTTTTTATATTTTGTGAACTTGATAATCTTGTTTCTCAGAGTATATTCAAAGTTCACTTCTTAGGCTTACATCCACGTCCATGGAAAAGCAAGGTCCCTTCCTTTAATATGCTAAGCAAAAGCAACAAATAAATAAATACATAAAGGAATACAAAAACAAATGTAAAAAAACAATATACCCTAAACCTTGCCCAATTTCTGGAGGTGATGGTAATGCCACTGGGCCTGCTCCCAGGGTAGGGGTTAAGGAAATATATATCTTTTGTATGCAGGCTTGCAGTTAATAGTCATTCTGGGACATTCAAGATGCTAATAACCCAACTACATTTCAGCTATTACCATTTCCTTCTTCAGATATTATGTTCATATCACAGATCTTATCATACAACAAAACTGCCAATGGATTAAACAAATTAAATAAAGCTCATCTATTCAAATTGCAGCCACTAAAAGTCACAAAACCTGCTTGACTGTTTTTTTATTCCATTTTTAGCCTGAACAGTTAGTTTGATCTAATATGCACTGATCTTAATGGGAACAACTCACATAAGAGAATAATTAAGCAAAAGAAAACTTCATTAAAAATCAATCACCTGTGTACACTGATGAGCAGCTTAAAGCTACGTACACACGTCGATCGCTTCTCACCCGATAATCGTCTCAGGGCCGATATTGGACGAGAATCTGGCGTGTGTACAGCGCCCGTCGTTCATCGTCCGAATGATCTTCGTCGTTCTCCTCCTCCCCTCTGCATAGAGCAGAATGGTACTGTATGTGGAGCACTCGTTCATGCATCGTGCAGTCCTAAGTTGTTGGAAAGGATCCTTAAAGATCCTTTCCAACGACTATTATTGCAAATGTGTGTATAGGGCTTAAGTCTGTTAAAACTCATGAACAATCATTTCTCTCATAATTCTGTTACAAATCATTGTTTGTATTGCAGTATTAGAGAGATTGCCTGATCCTTCATTTAGGTAGCTGAATGCAGTTCCTGCATTATACAAAGGACACTCCATTTATAAATCAGGGAATTTAACATTCTCTTAAACATTCCCTGGTAGGAATCAATTACTGCCATTGAAACACATGAGCCTGAAAGATTCCCATAATAAGTAAAAATGCTACCTTAGAACATTTCAGAGATAGCTAATGAAATGCATTCAAGTACTCAGTTGTTTAATACATCTGACTTTCCTTGTGTAAAGAAGAGGTTTGCTTTGTGCCCTACAGAGCAATCATTTAATCACAAATTATAAGTGCACATTTAGAATACAGATAAGAGATAACATAGTAAACTATTCTTTTGCTGTCTGTACTTTTCCATTCATCATCAAATGAAGAAATACCAATCAATCCAAACATTAGGATGTTTACTGTCTACTATAGACCTTGGCACCTAACTTCAAACATGGATTGCCCTTCTTGGTTTCAGCCATCATAAACTTTTCAATGAGTGACTCATGACTATTTGTGTTGCAGGTGACTGAAGATAACCTGTGTATACAAGAACTGGCAGTTTAGTTTATCTGTGGCATAAAATTTTACAAAACAATGGAAGTCACTTTTTAATAACAGCTTCTTAGTGCTTGCGAAGATATCCTCCAAAGAACCTTTACTTATAATTACTGTATTAATGATGCTGTCACTTGGAAGGAAGCAATGAATGGGCTGATTTTCATTTATTACACGCATGCAGTACATAGCTTGTAATGGGTTAGTATGGTAGGAAACAGACTTCCATTGTTATACAAAAGGTTACTTCTGGTGTCTTTCAAAGTTGCATACAATAGTTTCAGATATCAGGGTGGTTTTAACTTTCTTCTTTTACTGGAAAACAGAAATGGGCTTTTTATTTTCTGTTACTTTGGTAGCAGGTTTATTGGCAAGTATACAAAAAGTGAATTCCTGAACTACATATAGTTCTTCAGAACTGCAAAGGTAAAGTTCTGTACTTTTCAGTTGTACATATCTGTAAATGGGAAATCTCTGGTATTAGTTTTAGGAGATAATAAAATAGCCCATGGATATGGTATGATCAAAGCATATGAGCCCCTATAATAGGAAAACCTATTACAGTGATATTGATTTACTGAAGCAGTTTAAGTTGTACAATTGCAAAGAGATTATAAAAATACTTTTCTCCCACTTAGCTTAGTGAATAAGGTGTAACTTTGTTGACTTCAACCATCAAATCAAGTAAAAATGTAGGTTTTTTTATTAATTTATTTTTTTCTTTCATGATTGAGTTTTCATTGAATTTTTACTGCATTTACTAAGCTATATGAAAATCCCCTTGCAGAGTAATCATTTATTTACTAAGTAAACAGATGAACTTTCTTAGTGAATGAATCCAATTTGTTTTAGAAAGAGAATGTATCCCTTTTAGTAGTCATTAGGGTTTAAGTGATGTGTGATTTTTCAAATTTCTCCAACTTCCTTTTACAATGAGGATGGCAAATAGAACAGAAAGTCAGGATACATTTTTGATGGAAAACAGACAGCAATATAGCCTGACTACATTTGTAACCTCTAATCTTTTTCATTCTTCCTCTCTCTTTCTAAAACTACCGTATAATAAATTGCACTAAGTTAAATTTATTATTGCTGCTAACACTGCTGATTTGCAGAAGTATGGTAACCAACCTCATTCATCCATCAAAGCTGAATTTTGCACATTGTTCTCTGTTTTACTAAATAAGCTCTTCATGGCTCTACTCTCCTCCTGTATCACTGTCTGTATTCGTCTGTCATTTGCAACCCCTATTTAATGTACAATGCTGCGTAATATGTTGGCGCTATATAAATCCTGTTTTTTAATAATTATAATAACAATAATGATATAATTATTATTATTATTAATAATAATAATAATAATAATAATAATAAATAAAGCTACATACACTTATCAAATTTATGGTTGCTTGAAACAATCATCATGGTCAATTTCAGGGACACTAGAGCACTGTCCACACATGACTGTTGGGTTCTATGGAAAGGGGAGGATGAGTTGAAGACTGCCCACTGCATCCTCCCTGATACTAAATGACAATCTCTGGTCAGTATATTGGTAAACCCCCACAGTATATTGGTAAACAACGTCAGGAGACCACTCTACACACGCTGAATTTTCACCTGTGAAGATCCTAAATGTTTACTTAACCACCTAGCCGGTATGCCCGTACGAAGGTCGGGCAAAAAAAATGGCTAGGATGGTTAACCCCGTAATTTTGTCCAGCGGGACCATGGAGGTAAGGATTCCAGCGTCGTTTTCCTATTCCAGCGTCGTCCTCCGTCCATCGTCGTCCGTCGATCTCCCTCTCCAGCGTCGGGTGCCAGCGGGACCGGTAAGATGCCGGCCGGTATCTTGTGTCAAATAATTAGTTGACATTATTTTTGATTGATAAACAACTTAACTTGCAACAAAATGAACTAGCATTGAAAAAAAATTTCAAAGTCACAATCAAAATGAATGTATATTGTATGTCATGTAAATCAGAAACTTTTTTAACCTTGTTAAATATTGAACTACTATAATCTGGTGTGTCAAAGCAAAAAGGATCTGGTGTCACTTCCAACATCTCAGGGTATTAAACATTCATGTAGGAGGTACTCTGCTTGATGAACAGGTACAGTTACTGAACTGTGGTTTAATCATTTCCAGACAGATCTATGAAATCAATGTGTCCTGAGCAGCACATTTGTCATCTAAAATATATGTTACTGGAACATCCTGCTGCTATTAGATCTCTAGTCCAACCATGAACTGTACAGATATATTACAATACAGTGATCCTAAACTCAGAAAGTGAAGATTTGCTGTTATAGGGGGCATCTAGGAAATGTATTTGTGTCTAAGCAGCATCCTGAACACTTTTTGTATGTCTCTAGGTAATTCCTTATGTACCTAGGGGAGCTGTAAGGCTCCAAAGTAATGACGGCAGCAAGTCTCAAGAGATTTGAGGAAACTTTAATGATGTCACTACTCTGCTTTCCATTGTTTTTCTTGCTGGAAGTGCTGGTACATATTAGAAAACCCCTGTATCTTCCAAGATGGCTGCCAACAGAGCCACAAAAGATCAGAAAAGATCTTCTAATCTCAGTACTTGTCACCCACCTTTTTCTCTCTGTCTGTCTGATTTTGGGCTTTTTGTTTAACATTTCTGCAATCACAGAACAATACTGGTACATGTCCTGGACTGTATGTGATAATGTCAGCACAAGGGGTGTGGATGAGGCATTCAGAGACAAGAGCATGTTAAGGCCGGTCATGGAACTGTTTGTACTGTTTGTTAGCACTGTTTGTACTGTTTTATCCTATTCCTTAGAAAAAATGCCTGCATTGTGTATTACAGAAAGGTATGGCTAAACTTTAGAATACTGGAAACCCTCACAGAGCTCCTTTAAATCAGAACCCTGGGGCTTTAAAAAGTTAACATTTTTAAAGCAAGATCAAAAGGTAAAAAAAAAGTTATATAGGCAATGTACTATCCTCTTGTGTAACAATTAGTGGTGCTGTTGCACATGCTTGTGGGTTCAAGACTGGGTAGAGCTGTTCTCACCAAATCTGGCACTCTGTAAAAAGTTTGGACACTGATTTAGAGCAAATAAATGTAAATTGATACATTTTTTTCTAGAAACTAAATATGAATTGGACACTTTGTGTTACATATTATTTTAAAGGAACAATTTTAGTTTTCTCTTCTTTGGGTGTGACTGCCACCTTGTGGTTATTGGCAGCAATACTATTAAGCTAGTACATTTTATTATGTATTTACTAGTAATAAAGTATGATGCTTAAATTTCTTTTATATTTTTAAGTGCTACTGACCATTGAGATTTGACCATTAGGCTTTTAACCTTAACAATCTACCAGTAATTGAGAGGTTGAATTTGATATTTTTCAACCTAAAAAAATATATTCTACCAACTTGGCTTCAGCTATACACAGGCAACATTTTGTAAATTACCATTGTAAACTAACATTCAAGTAAACTACCATTGATTCCTTTCTGAAAATACTTAATCCCTGGTTTTCTTGTATACCTTCCTGCAAGCACTGTTAAAAATTGTTGTACTTTTTTAATATACAGTATGTGGATGCAATGCTATAAACATAATGTACTGCATTGCCCTTCACACTACTGTGTGTAGAAGTTTAGTGGTGACAGATAAAAAAAAAAAGTTTAAAAAACCACATCAGCCACTTGCTCAGTATGTCTTCAGATCTTTGATGGGATCAGCACATTTGCCATGCTACCTAGACAGGTCTACAAAGCTGAAGGTACACTACTGGTACTATAGGCCTGAAAGTGTCTACTGTTGGTTCGTGTCTTTACATGGCAGATTTAATATGTGATTATCATTTGTTGGATGCTGACTTGGGTATTGTAGAAGATGGTGAAATTTGTCCTAATGCCTGGCCCAATGCCTTCTACGGTACATTTTAATAGTAATTGATGTACTATAGGTCATAATGGTGGCTGGAGGAGTCTACTGTATATTATAATGATGAACAAAGCAGTTCATTGTCTTTTATACTAATGGCTGGATGATTCTGCTGTATATAATAAAAATTATGGAACTTGTGACATTATATCATGTTCTTTTGGTGGCTCAAAATTTTTAAATAAAAAAGTTATTTACATAAGATTTATATAGAAAGCATGTCTTGAGTGAGTAATCACTATTCAAATTTATAATAGATGCCGGACAAATATATGTTCCTTAACCTAATTAGTAAACATAAATTTCTTTCCCGTAAATTCAGATAAAAGATTTCAGGTTTATTAAGGGTTAAGGGTTAAGGGTTTATTGGCCACTGTGAATATACCACTTAGTCGGGTTATCCCAATATATATATATGCTACATAAACATCCAATATGAAAATGAAATGTAATAACATACAAAACTACTTTAATATTAAAAACAAATAATTGAAAGAAAGAGTATATTATTGGTTTACTGATAACAATAGATGAGAACATTAGCATCATTCTTTTTACACAAATAAAGACACGCCAATGAAATATTAAACAGGACACATAAGTTGTGAAGCGTGTATGGTGGGGGATCTATATAACTTACATCTGTTGCTAATAAAGGTGTTTCAGCTGTAGGTATCCTGTTTAGGGCTCAGTAGGCAATTAACAATTGATAACCAGCTCAAATAGCTCACTTGATATGTTTCTTTTTATTCTGTTATATTCAGATTCCCACACTGTCATTGGCTCGGTTTGGTTAAAGTAGGAAAGGGACAGTCAACAACACAACGGTTGAAAAAAGTCCCTGCTAATTTCTGGTGTTCACTTTCTCACAGATGAAATGAGGGTAGAAATTGTTCTATAATTCTATATATCTATATATCTTTCTATATATAACATTTACTCTATTCTATATATTTATTAGCATGCTATTTGTCCTGGAAGCTGACTGTACAGTAATTATAAATATCTTTACTGGGCTGACTGAGTTGGTGCTAACATTCAAGTGTAAGTCACTCATTAATATGCATTTCATCTAAGCAGTTCATTCATTTTAAATGAGCGAACAGGAAAAAATACCTGCACCTATATGTTGTAATATACTGCAGCACAAATGTGTGGGTGCCATTTAAAATGTAATATGAGTCACCACTACAAAGAATGGGGTTTAGGGTGAGAATGTGCTAATGACATGATACCCTGTGTTATAAAACAGCTGATGTATGTGGTGTTTAAATATCCACATAAACAAACAAACATATAACTAACTACAATTAGTAAAGAATAAAATTTAGGTATAAAAGTAACCCAGTGAGTGCATATATATCTTCACAATTTTTGGCAAGTTTCTATGCATTCACTCCACTCCTCTCTTTTGTGGTTTAAACATTCTTGCATGTGATTTCCATGAAAACTACTTTCTCAGTTCTCACGAGGTTCTTTTATTTTCTTATGTTAAATAGCTGAAATGTACTGTCACGTACTGATGATATTTAGCATCATGACACTGCTATAAGATTATATTGATTCCCTGCATAAAGTGGGGACACCAGTTAAAACAGCATCAGCAAAGCCCCAAAAAACTCCAAGATCCCAGACACTCTACAATAAACATCTTGATTTTTGCACAGGTTGGTGGACCCCTTTCACCTGCCGCAGTTGCCTACGGGTCCTTTATATTGGTCATACGATGTAGGATATGTGGAGGGCAACTCGCCCAATCTCGAAGCACCAGGAGACCTTGAAGTTCAGTGAAGCAGAAGGTTCTTTATTTACGTGCGGCACGGGATTCACACAATCAGCTAACAAGTGCCTCAGCACGCTGAAGGAGAATCTGCCGTATGGTAGAGATATACAAGCATTTATACAATTCAGCTTTCATTCTCAGCTGTGTGGTACGTAGTTTGCTGCTCAAGGCTACACCTTGTACATGATGTTCTGTTCCCAACTACAAAATAACAAAGTATATTGTTTAACCCTGAAATCTTACAGATACAGCTATTCTCAGCAAAGCATTACAAGCACATGATAAATATTTCTCAGAAGTCTACATGACCTGAGGTTATGCTACTTGCGATTACAGCTCAGCTTCTTGGTATGCTATTTGGGTGAGTTCCCCTTTACTAGGCAGTTTAATCAGTGTGGACATACAGATTTTTGATAATAAAATCAACATGTTATTACTTTCAACAGATACTGGGGATTAACCAGGACACAGTTCAAAATGAATCCTTTTTTCAACTGTGTAAATCTAATCAACAAGACTAACATAATATTGAAACCCCAATAGTTGCACACAAAAGAAGACAAATTCTTATTTCAGGACAAGATACAATTTAAGAAATAGACAATTATAAAGTATAAACTCAGGACAGGTAGAATACATGGAAAAACTTTACCAAGAATGATCAGTAGAATGCACAAGGATAGTTTTTCCTTACTTCTTGTCTTGGTGACAATGCATCATTTATTTTATTGTCTACTCTTACCATGGGTACACCTTTAGTAACAATGGGCTACACATTTTACGTTAGATTTTTATAAGATATGGCTGGTTTTATATGGACTTTGAGAAACCAAAATTGCATACCAACATTTACACACTTCTTTTCCATTCACAGTATGCTTTACATTTTTTTCATCTCTGAACTCTCATCTGTTAAATAGTGAGTCAGCCTAAAATGACATTAGTATTAACAAGGAACTATAGTAAAAAAGATAGTATGCAAGCTAGCTCTTTATTTCAGAATATACATACTCTCTTCTGCACTAAAACAAATGTATTCTGAGCTGCCCATGCATAGCCAATGTTATCCCAGCCAGCCAATGAAGATGGACAGGTAAGCATGTTCTGTATACTTACCTTTCTGAAAGTTCTTCTTCAAACTTCACCTCTTTGCAGATGCAGCAAGGCACGGCTGGGCTTTTAGAATACCTGTTACACTTCTGAAATGCTGTGGTACCTTCTGCTAGTTCATACATCCCATGTGAGGTGTACAGCCATTGGAAGAACTACAGTGTGTGGTACGAGGAGGAGATATTTACACACTTGAAAGGGTGGAATACCTGAAATGGTCTGCAAACCTCTGATAATGTCGCCCCTTCCATCAAATCACTATCTTTAGGACCCAGGGGTTTGGGGTTTGGGCCTTGCATTGGATAATGGGACGGAGTCACATACTCCCTATACTTGAAGGCACTGGATATTTGGTGGTGGCTCCCCCTGAATGACCATAATGATAAAGAAATATTTTATGTAATATTTCAGCCTAAAAGCATCAAAGATTGCATAAAATATTCTGACTATTCCTGTACTGGAACATGATGGGGAGAGGTTGTCATTCTTTAGCTACAACGAGTGGCACCTAGTGGAAATGAGCAAAAAGTCCTCCCAAATGAGGATAAAAACAGCAGCAAGAAACTGACAGAAATTCAAACCATTTTTTCTCTATCTAAAATGTAAACATTTTATATGAGGAAATAGCTAATACTATAATAATATGCTATAATAAATGTTTAAAGGGACTCCAGCTGTGACTACACATTTTCTGATTTATTGGGCATTAAATAGGTTTATTATATTCATAATAACTGACTAACTTAAACTGACAACACTAATGTGTTCATTTAGATATTTTACCTAAATGCTTGACCTGTTCCAGGGTATGTGAAGTATAGTATTTCAGGTAGCTGTAAAGTCATAAACTCGCAACTAACTGGCCTGTGAATTTAATGACTCTTAAATAATTAACTCAACTTAGTAACTAGCTGCGAGTTTAGAACTGTTTAAAGAGCTGTAATGTTAAAAACATTAAGATTATTTATAAAGTAATCTATATTAAGATGATATTAAAAGAAATCCACACTCTTGATTTGCTTTTTTGTGTAGATCATAAATATAGAGTAAATGGGTGTATAGTGTATATGGGTTCAGGCATTTGCTCATTATAAATTACGTCTGTGCCTTTTACTTAATTGTGCCTGCACAACAATTTGTTTGGTTCTGTTTTTAGCAGACAAAATTATTCAGACGATTTTTACAACAAAGAATATAAAAGTTTACAATGGAGAATGATACAACTGTATTTTAAAGCATTAGGTATATTGCAGTATTTATATAATTTGGCTTATTTGTTATCAAACTGTGTATATGTCACCTGATAGTTTTGTGGTATTTGTTGTGCACACTTGCATGGGAAATAAGATAAAGAAAATAAATGGAAATGTATTCAATACAAACGGATCCCCAGCACAATTTCAAGGTAGCTAGAAATAAAAAAATAATTTTCAACTATTTAGTTTAATTTAAAGGCATTCAGAATCCTCATTGCTTGTTCAAGGCACCCCTGAATAGAAAGTGAATTGAAGATCAAAACCTAGGTCCATGGCACATTGAGCCCCATGATCGATTTTTATGCTTTCATTTCTTATTTTTTTATTACTAACCTGTTGAGTCACTAAATTCCAGTCAACTCCATTCACACTACTGAATAATGACTGCCACCTGCCATTATTTATTCTAACAAATTACTCATTCCTTTATTGATCCGTTTTACGTTCATTGCTGAATGGAGCCACTTTGACTATTTGGATAACTGTTTATACTTCCAAGGAAATATGGGTCTATGGGACTGATGGAAATCTTTACTGGATTTCTGTACACACTTACAAAAATATTGCTTTTGCATTTCACATACATATACATTTATGTAAGATATATAACATTGAAGGTAGCTTTTGTTTTTTTCTTATTTTGACAAGTGTTTCAGGATCTGGGCCAATATGCACTTTTTGGACTGATTGTTCTGAAGACAAAAGTTTTATATATAGTCTATAACAAATCTTTTGAATTAAAGTGACTAAAAGGCATTATAATTTTCCTTTTAAAATTACCGACATCGGATTATATGATGAAAATATCTATTACTGTAATCTGGTAAGGATTGGAGCTGGAAGGACACAATGTGAATATTGTGTTTCAATAGCCCACATCTTTGCCCTGGCTTGTGTATAGCTGTATTGTTATACTGATGCAGAACAACTATGGCTCCTTGCACTGGACGCCTCTGATTGCATTCCATTGAATGTAATGACATTTTGAAGGGATGCGCTTTTCACAAAGACGAATTGATGAGTTTGAAATAAAAGACTGTGTAAGTGACGATAGCAAATACCTCTTGTTCTGCTTTTTTTCCTTAAGGACATAAATGTATACGTTTTTTGAAATGACGGTTGAAAAGTCTAAATTATTAAATTCTGAACAATTATTATTTTATTATATTTTCTTGAAAAAAAATAAGATAAATTAGGCTTTATTGAGTCCTACATTTCCCTAGATTTGAGTGTTGTAGATGGACCTCCAGGAAGCTGGAAAAAGCTAGAGGATCAGAGCTGACACCATAAGAGAATCAGGAAATGAAGACCAAATACAGGGCTGTGCAACATAGTGTTGGCATCAGTTGCAATGTGTGTGGACAAAAAAAAGATTATACTTAACACATGCAATGCTGTTAGATTGGAATCCATGTGAAGTTTGCTGTCGGTGTTCTTGCTGGAGAGTCATCCTCTCAATATGTGTTGGTCACCATTGTCATAGAACAGAAAGGGCTGGGAAATCCAGAATTTTGCAGTTCCTACCAAAATGGAATTTAGGGTAAATCTTCTAATGGTGACAGCATCTTTTTTAGGGACATCTAAGCATCACCCTTTTTATTATGAGATTAGGTTCTGGGAGAAAAAGAAAGAAGTGATCTTCATGTGCCTCTTTGGACTAGTACACCTGACTATAAATATATTGTATTTGTATTTTTATTTCCTAATATTGTTCTCCTCTCCCTCCTTGGATGGCTCTGTAATGAATGTAATTGGTTTAAAGAGTTTTGTATTTGTCCCAATGTTTTGTCTGTATAATAATAATATTAATAATAAAAATACATTTATATAAAAAAAAAGACGTGATATGGACATGAGCTTTAAAGATCACCTGCAGGCTATTTTTTAAAAGGCAAAAAAACCACCCCAAACCACAACACTCTTTTTTAGGTTTAAGGATGTCCCATTTAATTAAAGGTTTCTGATACAAGATGCTCTAAGAATGAAAAGATCCTGGGTGTGTACGGTATCACTGACCAACCCAAGAAGGCATCAAAAAGGTGCCCTGTATTCACTTTGTATTGTTGCAAGGGATGGTCCTGATTATATTAAATCAGTGCTGCTCTCTGCATCATTTTGGACCGGCTGTTACCAAGAATGGACTAAAAAGGGGGAGAATGATGTTACTGGCTTAAAAACTAACACAAAAAAGTATAAAAATTGCATTTTATACTGCTATAGTATAGCACTGGGGGATGAGCCAGTATTTGGCTTTTAAAGAGCAAATTATGGTGTGGTAAGTGCTGTTACCAGCAACCAATTGTATTCCAATAAACTATTACACATCCATGACTGTTCTTGATTTTATTAAAAAAGGTGTCAGGATATATAAAAAAGTGCCTATTATTGTACACATAGATTTTACAGTATGGTGGTAAATCTAACCCAATTATCATTTCCTTTTGTGGACAGAAAACAAAAGAAAATACATAGTTTTATTAGCTACAATAGTATTTGTGAAGAAAGGTTATTGTCCTGGTGATTACATTAATCTAGATAAGAGGGATAAGTTTTCACAAAATTTGTAGCAAGAAATGTATTGGTGTTTAGGCAGCCAAAACTTTAGGATGTAACAAGAAAAATAAATGTAACATAAAGTATCCTAGTCTACATGGGACTATACGCCCAGTGGCAACAATGTGACAACAATGATGAAGAGTTTGAAATTGAAGAGGGTCTCTGTTCGTAAGGGATTTGATCAGGATGAGTTGAGTGATTTGGCACGTGATTTGGGACTATCGAAGAAGGCTTCAGTACTCCTAGCATCAAGACTGCCTGAGAAAAACGTGAAAAAGGAACAAAGGTATCATACTTTGGAACCAGAGAAATTGCATTTCTGCAGTACTTTAGAACTGACAGTGGCTTTGTGCATTGCCATACCATACCTGTTTTAATGGAGGAATTGGGAATTCCAATCTATAACTCAACTGAATGGCGACAATTCAACGATAGCTCAAAGCAGATGTTAAAGTGTGTCCTCCTTTACAATGGCAATATATTTGGGTCAGTCCCAATTGGCCATTCAGTTTCTCTTTGTGAAGAATATGGAGACATAAGGAGAGTCATAGAGTTGTTGGAATATCACCAAGATAATTGGGTCATCTGTGTTGAGCTTAAAATGGTATGCTTCCTTCTTGGTCAGCAACGCAGAGTATCCCTGTTATCTGTGCATGTGGGACAGCAGAGCTCGTGAAAGGCATTGGGTGGAAAGGAATTGGCCTCCAAGATCTGCCCTAAAACCAGGTGATCCAAACATTCTACATGAGCAACTTGTGGATAGAAAGAATATTATATTCCCACCTCTGCACATGAAACTGGGTCTGATAAAGCAGTTTGTTAAAGCTTTGCCAAATGAAGGCGATTGTTTCAAGTACCCAAATTTGGCATTTCCTAGCCTGTCATTTAAAAAAATAAAGGACGGTGTGTTTGATGGTCCACAAATTCGGCAGCTCATAAAAGATGAACATTTCGTTAGGACAATGTCAGAAAATATTATGTACAGCAATTCAATATGTATTTTTATTGTTTACTTTTCCAGTTGTCACATTGTTGAAATGTTTGCATTCACCTTTACATTGAATTGACAACCCTAATTTTAAAATTACACATATGATGATTAATCCAGATGTAATAACCGCAAGCATTTATTAATCATTGACATACCGCTACCCCTGAGGAAGCCAAATAGTGCAAAACGTGTCAGATACAACAGTCAACATGAATAATATTTGTTTTCGCAAGTTATAAATACGTATGGTGATTTATGTGCATAACTTGTTAGATGTCGTGTGTATAGTGCCCTTTAGGGCCAGTGGAAGTGAAACTACGTAGACCACAAGAATATATTGTGGTCTACTTGAAAGAATATGCTCTGTATTGTTATATATGAATAATTACTATATAATACATTTTTCTTTTTTTTTTGCCAAAAACCCTGCTTTCTCTTGCTCTTTATTTTTACAATATCCAATGTCAGAAGTCCAAAAGAATGCTTGGATATCATTTAAAGCCATTGTCAAGGGCTTTCTTGGAAACACACAAGTAAATAAGTACACCGAAATTGTCCAGAAACTCTTGGAGAGCTACAAAATGCTTGGTTGCAATATGAGCATAAAGGTGCATTTTCTGCATAGCCGCCTTTCTAACTTCCCCGAAAATCTTGGTACAGTCAGTGATGGGCAAGGTGAACGGTTCCACCAAGATTTGAAGGTCATGAAAAGACGGTATCAGGGTAGATGGGATGTACACATGATGGGTGACTATTGTTGGAGCATCCGGTGGGATTGTCCCAAGACTGAACACTCCAGGAAACGTTATAAGCATAAATTTTTACCTCGACTGCTTACCCGATTAATTTTCAAATGTTTTACTGTAAAAAAAATGTCATAGAGTAACAATAAATCCTCTGTATGAACAAAAGAAATCTAAATAAACAGTACATTCAAGTTATTTCATAATTTTTTCACTGTATGTAAAATTTGTATGTTTTTTGACAAAAATGTAGGGTACTAGGGATGAGCGAGCGAGATTTGTAAAAATTCAATCTCGCAGCAAATCGGGCCATTCTCGCTAACCGAACATGTAAGCGAGAAAGGGCTTGTGATTGGCCATGAGGTTGTGTTCTCACGGAACGAACAAGGGAAAAAGTCGGGGGCGGTAACGCCAAGAAATTTAGCCAGGAATCGCAGCTGGGAGGGAATCATTTGCTCCCAGGATACACAGCAAGACCCAGCAGCCAATCAGGAGAGATCTGAGCACAGGCATATATATATATATATACACAGGGAAGGAGGGAGGGGTTAGTAACTCCCTCTTGTGTTCTGTGTATAGGATTGACGCAGGGAGAGACGTGTAGTGTGACAGGGACAGTGTAGGAGCCTTCTTAGTTAATTGTTAGCTGCATAGTTCTGTGTTTTATAGGGCATATATCCTGTACTATTGTTTAGTATAGGATATTGTGTATGTAGAATAGGTTAGGCAGACATCTTTACTTTTACATGAGCTACTAGCTAGACAGCTTTCTTAAATTGTCAGCAGTTAGCACATTTAGTGCAAGTTATATTGTGTGTATTACGCTCTTAGGTGCTGTTCAGTGAATGCACATGTACTGAAGGTACAATTGTGGTAGCTGCTACTTGTAGTGCCACGCATAGCTAGTCAGTTTTGTTAAATTTTCAGCAGTCAGCACATTTAGTATAATCTAAATTGTGTATTAGTGAAGACACTGTTAGTCATCTTTTTTTCACACTGTACATTCACTAAAGCTAAATAAAATAAAAACCTATTTACCAAAGAAGACTGAAGGGAAATTTCTGTCCTACTTTAAAATAAATACAGATATTTTAGTGTTTGATACCTCTTCCTATTTACCAAAAAAGACCGTTTGAAAAAGTGAAATTTCTGTCCTACTTTAAAATAAATACAGATATTTTAATGTTTGATACTTTTTCCTATTGACCAAAGAAGACCGTTTGGTACAGTGAAATTTCTGGCCTACTGTAAAAGAAAATACAGATATTTCAGTGTTTGATACCTGATCCTATTTACCAAAGAAGACCATTTGGTACAGTGAAGTTTCTGTCTTACTGTAAAAAAAAAATGCAGATATTTCAGTGTTTAATACCTGTTCCTATTTACCAAAGAAGACCGTTTGGTAAAGTGAAATTTCTGTCCTACTTTAAAATAAATACAGATATTTTAGTGTTTGATACCTGTTCCTATTTACCAAAAAAGACCGTTTGGTAAAGTAAAATTTCGGTGCTACTGTAAAATTACAGATATTTTAGTGTTTGATACCTGTTACTATTTACCAAAGAAGACTGGTACAGTGAAACTTCTGACCTTCTTTAAAAGAAATTCAGATATTTCAGTGTTTGATACATGTTCCTATTGACCAAAGAAGACCGTTTGGTACAGTGAAATTTCTGGCCTACTGTAAAATAAATACAGATATATGTATAAAAGATGAGAGGTAGACCCAGGGGAAGGCGTGGCGTTTGGCGACCTACCGCATCTGGCAGTGGGCATACTCCCTGTCAGTGCAAAGTTCAGAGCAGGACGCAGACTTTGAGACCCTTGGAGAGTGTAGTCAGCACTTGCTGGGTGAGGGTTCTGGATAAGTGGCTGCATTTGCAGAGGTTGGCTTAGATGAAAATGAGGATGATGATGACCGTAATGTCACCTGGGAACCACCGATGCGTGTAAGGGCTAGCATCAGTTCCGAAACAGACGTAGAGGAAAGGCAGCAGGAGCAGCAACAGACTGGGGATGAAAGGGGCCGGCAATCTGCCTCATGTGAGTCCCAAAGACAAGACAAAGGAGTGGGCACAAGCAGGGGAACAGTCAGATACGATGTGACCGTGGGGGAGGTGGCGCGGGAGCAGACCCAGGGCACCCAGCAGAAGCAGAGGCAGGCAAAGAAAAAGAGCAGCAGAGTGGTTGCACGCACCTCTCCAGTGTGGTGCTTCTATTGTGATGCAATCTGCATCCTGTGCCACAGGCAGATCCACAAAGGATAGGCTGGATCACCGTTGGGTAAAACATCCCTGCTTTCCTACATGCGCAAGAACCAGAGACCAAAGTGCTAGCGGTACTTGCGTTCTCTTGAAGCAGGTGCAACCACGTCATCATCTCTTCTTCGACCTCCATTGACTCCTTCTCCACCTCCAACTGTCATTGCTACTATGTCTCAGGAGGTTGGTGCCAGCCTGACTTCTAGCATCGAGGAAGTATCAGCTTCTGCCCACAGGTTTTGTGGCATCAAACGACATCGCAAAATGGGTACTCCAGTGACCCCTTCAGCTCCCCTAGCTCCCGCGGTGCATAGCAAGATCCAGCGCCAACAGAGGCTGCCACTGCATAGACAGATTTGGGACACTGTGACTGGATGGAACTCCACCCTGCACATGCTCCAGCGTCTGTATGAGCAAAAGCTAGCCATCCACCATTTTTTGGTCAGCGTGGTGCATGGAGGCAGGGGGGCCTCTATTTTTCCAGGGACCAGTAGCTGCAGATGGAGACACTGTGCAAGGTACTGGTCCCCTTTGAGCAGGCAACAAACGTTGTGAGTGGGTAGCAATCAGGCTGGAACGACGTTATACTCATAATCTTTCTGCTTGATAATACCCTGTGTGGCCTGATGGGAAGTGGCGATGGAAGAGGAGGGGAAAAAAGGAGGTAGGAGGGTGAGGGTGACATTACACTCCTTACCGCACAGCCAGCATCAGGAGTTCCAATAGGAGGAGGAAGATGATTATTATGATGCTGATGAGGGCAACCATGTTGGGGCTGCTGGACAGGACCCGTGCAACCCACATTTGTGCTGTCACGCCCCATGCACTGTGCAGGCCATGAAACAACAGGAACTGCTACAGCTTGAAGAGGAGGAGATAGGTGATGGGAAGGAAGATGTTTTGGCGCCTTCTGAGGGACAGGAGGAGTATGAGCCCAGAGAACCCCTCTTTCCATTGTCCACATGTTGCCACTGCCTCCACCGTATCCTCCTGCAGCGGCAGTAGGCCGCACACATCCAAAAGTCTAGGCCAAGGCAGGGGGAATTTTCTGGATGCCTGGCGAAACCTGATGCGGCCACCTCAAACAAGTGCGGCGGCATAACCATCGAGAACGCATGGTGGTGGTGATGTTGACGACAGCAGTTATAAGGAGGATGCCTTTCCTGACAGTAGTGATGCCATTAATTTTTGGGTCAACAGGCTTGAAATCTGCCCACAGTTGGCACAGTATGCCATCAAGCTTCTTTCATGCTCGGCCACTGGCAGAGTGGTCACCAACAACCGATCGCCTCACCTTTTTGAAAATGAACGAAAGGTGGGTTGCTAACAACTATCATTCCGCCACTGCAGATATCACTGCAGGACTGGCCCACCGAGATGCCTCTGTGAACCCACATTGCTCCTTTGCTGAGTCTGTGGCTGGCTATCACCAACACCTTGTCAGCTGAGCCTGCCTCGGTTGAATTTTTCTGCTAGTTACCGCAACGTACAGGGGTGGCATTTATCGCCAATGTCATGCTTGCCATTGTGCCAGCTAGCAATATACTTTACATTTCTGATGAAAACCCCCAGTACTCCCACACTGATAGGTACCATTACCTTTTCCTAATTTTTCAGCTAAATATTGTAAGATTGAGGGTTGGCATTTATGTCATGATGCAAACTAGCAATACAGTTTACCTTTCTACCGCTTCTGGCACCACAGACCACAGCAACAGTGCTGGCGCACAAAACATCTTGTTCTGGCCCTTCAAAAATTTCAGATATTTGAATTACACTCTTCTGGGTGGCATTGACGATGGACCACATCCAGCTCTAGATGCCAGTTACCAATGCGGTTCCCACTCATTCTCAGGGCCCCCCTTCTCCACCTCCTGCTGTTGCTGCCGCCTGTCAGTACTCTATTCAGTAAAATTGTATTACACACTTCTGTGTGCCATTGACTATGCACTACACCCAGCTCGAGATGCCAGTTACCAGTGGGGTCCCCGCTCCTTCTCAGGGCCAACCACCTCCTCCACCTGCTGTTGCCCCCGCCTGTCAGTACCCCATTAACTAAAATTGTATTACACACTTCTGTGTGGCCTTGACGATGCACTACACCCAGCTCTAAATGCCAGTTACCAATGCAGTCCCTGCTCCTTCTCAAGGCCCACCGCCTCCTCCTGCTGTTGCTGCCGTCTGTCAGTACTCAATTCAGTAAAATTGTATTACACACTTCTCTTTGGCATTGATGATGCACTACACTCACCTCTAGATGCCAGTAACCAATGCGGTCCCCTCTCCACCTCAGGGCCCACCGCCTCCTCCTGCTGCTACCGCCTGTCAGTACTCCATTCACTAAAATTTTATTACACACTTCTGTGTGGCATTGAGGATGCACTACACCCAGCTCTAGATGCCAGTTAACAATGCGGTCCACGCTTTGTCTCAGGGCCCACCACCTACTCTTGCTGCTGCTGCTGTCACCTGTCAGTACTCCATTCACTAAAATTGTATTACACACTTCTATGTGGCATTGACGATGCACGACACCCACCTCTTCAAGCTAGTTGCCAATGCGGTCCACGCTCCGTCTCAGGGCCAACCACCTCCTCCTGCTGCTGCTGCTGCCGCCTGTCAGTACTCTATTTACTAAAATTGTATTACACACTTCTGTGTGGCATTGACCATGCACTACACCCACCTCTAGATGCCAGTTACCAATGTGGTCCATGCTCCGTCTCAGGGCCCACCGCCTCTTCCTGCTGCTGCTGCCGCCTGTCAGTACTTCATTCACTAAAATTGTATTAAACACTTCTGGGTGGCATTTACGATATACTACACCCAGCTCTAGATGCAAGTTACCAATGCAGTCCCAGCTCCTTCTCAGGGCCCACCGCCTCCTCCTGCTGCTGCCGCTTGTCAGTACTCCATTCACTAGAATTGTATTACAGACTTCTTGGTGGCATTGAGGATGGGATACACCCACCTCTAGATGCCAGTTGGCAATGCAGTCCCTGCTCCTTCTCAGAGCCCACCTCTTCCTCCCGCTGCTGCCGCTTGTCAGTTCTCAATTCACTTCTGGGTGGCATTGACGATGCACTACACCCAGGTTTTGATGCCAGTTACCAATGCGGTCCACGCTCCGGCTCAGGGCCCACCGCCTCCTCCTGCTGCTGCTGCTGCTGCTACCACCTGTCAGTACTCCATTCACTAAAATTTTATTACACACTTCTGGGTGGTATTGACGATGCACCACACCCAGCTCTCCATGACACTTACCAATGAGGTCTCCCTGGTGATAGCTGACCAGAGGCCACACTCTGCTACTGCTCTCGCTGACCCACGGTTCGTCTCTGGTCCTCCATCCTTTTGCCTAATGTCACCACGCTACTTCTACACAACTTCGAGTGGCATTCCTAACACATTTCATCCAGGTCGTGTTTCCAGCTAGCAATTCGGTCTCCTGCTGTTTTAAAAGGCAGAGACTGCTGCTAATGCGTTGAGTTCACATGTAGCGCCACCCTTTCCCAATGTCCTAATGTTTATGCTGCCTTCTTACGCTGTCCATCACGCAAAAATCTATTTGCCTGCTGTCACTTTACCTCCCATTTTCTGGAAAACCACAAGGTCCTTTGGAACTATTTTTCCCTTGTTGCCACTGTTCTCCTACACGTACCTAGCAAATGTGGTGGTTCTAACATGTATAGGGGCTTTGCTTTTAATGATTAAAATTGGCCTATTGACTTTCGTGGACCCTTTGGAAGTTCAGGAAAATTTTCGCGAGACTGTCGAAGGCCTTCTCGCTCATCCCTAGGGGTACCCTTTATTGTAAAAACTGGATGTGATAGCAAAAAATGGGGTCATTTCTGGATTAACCACCCAAAAGTTTGTAATAATTAAGTGTAAGATCTAACTCAACCAAAAATATGTTCCCAAGTGTAATTCAAGCATCATGATGTGCACAAATAAATCAACAAGTAAACCAACAAGTAAAATGATTTAGTTAACTAAGACTATTCAAAAAACACTGATACCATATCCTAGAGTGTACTACTTCCCCCTCCTCTTAGATTGTAAGCTTTTTTGGGTATGGGCCTCTATGCTTCCTGTGTTTATGTTTGTATCTGTCGGCCATTTGCACCCCCTATTTAAAATACAGCACTGCATAATATTTTGGCTGTATACAGTTTTATAATAATAATGATATATATATATATATATATATATATATATATATATATATATATATATAAATACATATATACGCACAGTCACAGTAAACAAAAGTATCGCCTCCCATTGCCTGCACAGACAAGGAGTCCTCTACATGGGCAAGTAGGCTTTTTCAGTTAAAAATTCAGTTGTCACTCTTAGCTTGCAGTATAACATTTAAAAGGTTTGGAAGGTGTTCAGCATTCAAACATCCAATTGTAATTTACACTTTGTAAAGTCATCTTGTAAATCATTGCCAAAAGACATAACTAAATTTTACATAACTGGAGGCTTTAGGTACACAACCATTGGCAGTCAATAGAATAACCTTCTAGAAGGATCACCTTTGATCCACTCAAACATACCTCACAACTTTAAACTTTAAATTGGAGAGAGAGACTGGAAAAGGGACAATGGGTAAAAAAATAGGCATTGGTGCTATTGATTGATAATTTACATGGTTTAAATGGTATAGTTAAAGCCTTAATGCAGTATACACATATTACACTCAAAACTCATATCATGTCACACCCTTAACACTTAGACCTCAGATTAACCACCCTTACAATTAGACCCCCAGTTCAGAAATTTCTCCTTACACTCAGACCCCAGATTAGACCCTTCGTCTTTAAACTAAGACCCCAGATCGGACCTTCCTCCTTTAAACTCAGACACCAGATCAGACCCTTCTTCTTTAATCTCGGACCCTAGATCAGATTCCATGTGTCCAAATTGTCCTAAGCAAACCCCAGCCTGTGAAAGAATAAGTAACATGGTGATATGTTTATCTCTCTCTCTCTATCGTAATCATAAATTACCATAATAATTGGATGATGTTGCAACTCCATTCACAGACAATACTAATTCTACTTTAAAGAATTAGGAGGAATCGGATGGTCCAATGCAAAAAAACAAACAAAAAATATATATATATATATTTATGATTTCTTTTTTTAGGGGGGGGGGTCTCCTTCCAGTTAAACATTTTATAATCTGCTGGGGTTTTATGTGCCTTTTACTAGCTATCTAGATCATATTTCCTCACTGGATTGTCCCTCTAACAATGCTGATGTTGTTAGGACTGACCAGGCTGCATCACATTGTACAAGAGACCTATTCAATGCTATAAAGAGACATACAGAATGCTAATTTACTGATGTATGTACTATCTTTGTAACAGATTATTTATAAATGACTATTTTTTTTGAAACTCACAAAGATAATCTTTTATACGTGAAGCCACCCAGGTCAGGAGGACACTGCAGTTGGCTTCTGAATGATGAAGGTTTCTGTGTACCCATATCTTGCTTTTTTATCTCTGCCTTTGTGTCCTCTAAGGGGTCAATTTTATAAAGTAGTGAATCTGACATTCACCAAACATTCTTTTGAGAATTTTTCAGGCCCATGTGTTTTAAATAGCAGTGATTATTTTCTATCAGGGAAGCTTAGAAAAAGTCAGATTTCACTGCTTTATAAAAAAAAAATTGATAAAATTAGAGTTTTCAAAGAAAGTGTGCTTAACTGTTTTAAGTCTGATCCCTACTACTCCTCTACTCTACAAAATAAAAAACGTGTGACCCAAACACGGGTTCCTCACTACATGGCTAAGACTGTAGCTTGCCTAGCCATCTAGCCAAAGGCCAATTACATATTTTGAAAAAAATCATATGGCAATGCATCATTATGATGATAAATAGTAATGTTCCTTGTTTGTGTATTATGTAACAAGCAACACCATGTACTGCAGATATTTTGCACCCGACTACATGGTTTAGACTGTCTGAAAGTATGAGGCTGACTGGGTAACATCTTTCCTTACCAAGGTAATTTGGGAAAAGGATCCATGGAATTGGCAGTCTAATCAAACAACAGTATAGACTCTTATGTAAAAGTCTCCCATGCTTGGAACAGTATCTTGTTTTAGAGCAGTATAACATGGCAGGCTTGTTTTTTTATGCATTTTTATGCAGGTAAACCTCGGAGATCAAGCAAACCTGTAGTTGCCTCCATGGTTCTATGCTGACAAAGCACTGTGGACTTAGTTTTTACTTATTGCTGCTTTTTTGTTATGTGTATGGTATGTCTGTAACTTGCCTTGAGGTTTTAATTACTTTACTTTTAATCATTAATATAACTATGTAAATTTTATGGAAATTTGTGAGAAAAAAATAGGTGAACAGGCAATTTGATTAGGAGGTTCAAGAGATATTTTTCCAAAAGCAGACTTAAAGAGAAGTAACAATACAAATGTTCAGACCCTGTTGAAAACTATTAGAATCTAATTCAGTTTCATTGTATGACCATTTGGACTGAATTCCTATTGAGCAGGCAGCGTGCAGCAGTTTACATGCTCCAATTTATTCAGGGAGTATAATAATATTAAGAAAAATGAATAGCCCACTATAAAATAAAAGCACACTTTTGCTGCAATAACAAAGTTCATCTTCAAGCTGTAACTGCCTCCTGTAGTACTTCTTTTACACCACAAGGAGTCTGCAGTCTACCAGGTTGTATGATGATGGATGTCAGTCCCCACCTACTTGGACAGTAAAGGAGAACCAGCACAATGATTAGTTGTACTTCCTGTCACTCTGCTTTCACCTTCTATCAGAGTGTCCCTTGTCATTACCAGATGGGCTCCTTTGTTTTGCTTTTTCCATCTCTACATTAAACTATTATGTTAATAAGACTGCTGCAGGCTGACACCAAGACATATTTATGTATTTACTTGAATTTAAAATGGGACTCCAGGCAATTGTCACTAAATGCACTTTGTGGGTGCTGGAAATACAGAACAAGTCTCCGTCTCATTATCTCCATACCATAGATGGGAGGTGTTTTGTGCTCCACAGAGATTAACTGGGCAAGGCTGAAAACACTGCTTGAAATTTCATTGTAACACAAGCAGGCAGTGCAGAAAATAAGTGCATAATAATACATTGAAAGGATCAACAATGAACAATTTTTAATAATAACTGTAGATATAACAAAATACTTTTAATGATATTTTAGGTAACCAAAAGGGAAGAAACAATAGAAGGTTACTCATACATACACTCTATAGATGATTATAAACTTGTGTTATTTTGTTTCTTTTATACCTACAAATCAAAGTTTTAATTATAGTATATGAATAAAAGCAATTCAGTACTTAACATACAATATTTAGGTGACTGCATGTTCTTATGCCTGACAATAAAATGTCATGACATAATATATCCCAATTTGAGTGACATTCCTTGCATTGCACACCTGTTTGTTGAAAAGCATAAGCCTGTGTAGCAGGTTGATTCCTCGATGTCAGCAGTGTTATCCTCCCTAAGGGTGTAAAACTGGACTGGGGAGGGGCGGGCTTACAGCTGAGAAATAGCCTGAACTTATAAAGACACACCATTCAAACAAGCAGGGAAAGGGGAAATAAGTCAGTCTGATGGCAGAGGGAGGGTCGACATCCAATACTATCATCACACTCAGTGTCTGGGCTGCCATAGAACAATAGTACATAGGAACATATACAATACAATACAATAAAAGTCTGCAGAGGGGACATCAAGCCTTGTTGCCGTGTTCACAGAGGTCAATTCTTTGCCTCCTGGCTGGAAGCTACCTAATCCTGCACACCTGTAGATCAGGACAAAGTCCTGTACCTGTTACCTTATCCATTCTCCTTCATCTCTCTGCTGGACTGGCTGACATCAAAAGGGCGCTCTATGACCCCTGGAAGTTCCTATCTTGACTAATTCAGCCGTTTTATGCTTGGAAATCTACCGTAAGCGCGAAAGATCAGGTAAGCAAATCAGTTTTATCCAAGGCATATACTATACAGTCTATTCATAAAGCAGTGAATTTGACATTTGCTGTAACATTCCCTGGTGGGGAATCAGTAACTGCCATTGACCTGGAAGATTGCTCAACAGGGAATGTCGGATTCATTGCTTTTTAAATAGATCCTATGTGATCTTCAGCCTATGGCATTTTCGATCAATACTAGGACTGTAAATGAAGCTTAAATTGAACCTTGTGGTCAACTATAAGTATGTATGTGGATGTACCATCCACTTGTTTGATTAGTAATACAATCATTTGTATCATGATATCAAGCTGACATATTGATTGTGACACAATATGTGAGGTAGATTGGTAATCCAATGAATTTTTGAAAGTGATTCTGCCAAAAAATAGTTCTGCTTCATTCAACATTTTTTTTTAATCGAATGATAAGTTGATAGTAAATATTGCGTAGTATAGATTAAAGTATAGCATGCTTTGTAAAGTTTCTGTACTGTGACGCCTATGGCATTGTGAAATCATAAAGTAGAAGTTTGATAAGACTTCACCTAGTGATTGCTGTACAAGAGGTCAAATTCTCTTTGAAAGTCACCTGATGATATTATATGAGATACTGGGGGAATAGAATATTGTGTAACAAAATGGCAGCAATTTTCCCAAAGCCACACCTACAGTTGTCAGAGCACAAATGTGATAATGTGTATAACTAAGCAATATAAAGATCATTTCCAGTGTACAAAGTGCGATATACAACACAAAACAGTCTGATTCATTTTGCTGGAATGACACCAGTAATTCTGTTTGACTACTATAAAATAAAGCTTTGCTTTTAAAATAAGCCACCTAACTGGTTCCTGAGATGGGTATTAAATCTATACAAGTGCTATTATGTATTTCTATGGGCACTTTTATTTTGTTGTACACTGCTTTATTTACATTTAAGTTATAGAGAATTCATTACAGCTTTCAGGGAGACTACAGTAAACGCAATTGTGTAATTTCATAACCTCCGTTCAGAACATCAAGTACAGTGTTCAACAGACAGACAAATATCATGCCTTTAGCAGTGTAAAAATAGAACTGAATAGCAAAAAACCAAAGCATAATACGACATAATGTGACATTGTGTGCACATTATAGTATTGACTATTTTGTATTTGTATGTAAAGGTTCACAAAAATGATGACATTGCTATTAACATATCAATACATTTTGATTGATGTCAGTTGTGAGGTTGTAGTGGTTGTCTACAGGGAAGGGCAGTTTAGGCTGGAGATAAGATAATGTGTGAACATGACTGTATGTATGTGATACAATGTACATGATTTGAACATAAGAAAATGATCCTAAAGCTGCGTACACACTGCCAATTTTTGTCGTTGGAAAGGATCTTTCACGATCCTTTCCAACGACAAGGGGCTGCAAGATGCATGAACGGTACTGTACATACTGCACTGTTCATGCTCTATGGAGAGGGGAGGGGGAGAGCGACGGAGCGGCACCCTGCTGCGCGCTCTCCCCTTCGCTTTCATTACGATCGGCTGTCGTCCATCGTCCGTGGATCCGGCAGGTCGGTCGTCCGGACGATGGACGACACCGACTGTACACACGTCAGATTTTCGCCCGATAATTGGCCGATGCCGATTATCGGGCGATAAAAATCTGACGTGTGTACGTAGCTTTAGACATTAGTAACACAAATCTTGTACGGCTTTGTGAACCCTTTGCATGTATTTTTTGTTGTATTACTAATATAGTGTGCTAGGCGGACTGCTTTTTGCATGTTACAATCATATAAGTGTGAGAGAAAAATAATGCAATGTATGGTAATAGATCATTAGTGCTTCCCAACCCAAACAACTAAAAGCTTATGGAGGATCTCTTGGAGCAGCGTTTCTGAACAGGGACTCCTCTAGAGGTTGCTAAGGGTTCCTTGTGCAATGAGCAGTTTGTGACTCACAGGTCACTTACCACTGACACCAATGTTCTTTCCGTGTAACATTTTTCCTACTAGCTAGCAAGGGATGAAGAATTCTTCCTATTGACAACCACACTAATATACTGTGAACTGTGGATAAATATAGCAAGGGGTTTCATTAGGTTATTTCAAGGTTTCCCCCATGTTAAAAAGGAAAACATTGCCTTATGGTACAGAATACACAAAGTGGTCTTCATATATGAAATTATAGGGCTGTAGCAGGTGATTTTTTTAACTGCAGTTAGGACCTGCTGGCTACTATCTTTATTTTTTTCTTAATTTATCTACTCTTTTATTTATCATTATATGTCTTATGACATCTCATGCATGTCACTTCCTCAGTTCTACTTCCTGACTGACGTAGTGACCTACCCCTTCTCAGCACATAGGATATGTTAGGATTATTGAACATGCAAAAGTAGTGATGCATAAAAAGCTTCATCCAATCACACAAAGCCCTTTTTTCCAACAAACTAATAATCCAGCTGTCTTTATTAAAGAAAAAGTGTATAGTGGCCAAGGGTCAGCAGCTTTTGCCAGTGTGCATGCATGCAAAGCATACTTGCACAAAAGGGTACACTTGACTTGTGTTTGCTTTGCTCCACTGATGACAGTTTAAAGCTGTCCCTTGCCACCATTTTCAATGCTACTTATTTCTGGATCAGTTTCCTTTACCTTTGCACATTGGTTAATGCATATACATACAAGTTATTGGTACAAGGCTTTATCCTTGGCATCTTGTAGATGTGGCTAATGGGGTTCTTTGTACAGAACTTGCACCACATATAATATTCCCTAATTGCTGGGAGCAACTGGGAATTAGTGTTTTTGTTGTTTTTTTATTGTTTTGTTGATCCACCTGAGTGAGTTTTATTTTGTCTTGTGTTGATGAACCAAACAAAAAGAGGAAATTGTTATGACATTAAAGGATCATTAAAGGCAACCACAATAAAACACTATTTTCTGATTCCTGTTGTAGGGGTATGAAGTGAGTGTAAAAATAGGAAGCATGTATTTTGTTTGAGAAAGAATATGTTCAAACACTCTTTAAAAAGATTCTCGCATTTATTTGTTCATAGATGGTATAAACACAAACATTTTTATAGAGCCATGGCAACTCCCTTTATAAAGATACAGTAAAATGATATGTCACATCGTCTTTAAAAAGGAGTGGTTTCGAGAGTATCATCCCATGGCTATTACAACAATGCACAATAATTGCAAGAAACTCTTCGAAGAGTGTGGTGAACTGGTAACATAACTTTTCTCTGTTGAATTACATGACTGGTTGCTTCAGCACCTAAAAAAAGGTTAATTTCTTCTATATTTTATTGAATGGGCAGTTTTTGTTACGTTAACATTTTTGGTAGCTTGTTTTTTATAAGGGTTATTGTTAACATATGGTATTGATGGTATTAGATCCATTTACATCAGGGTGGTCTGTTGTGTTGAGTTGGATGGGGTGTTGGATTGCCATTTGCCATGAAAAGCATTGCAGCACACCAATGCATGCAGTTAGTGAACTTTGTTACTGCACATACTAAAGCTACGTACACACGTCAGATTTTTATCGCCCGATAATCGGCATCGGCCGAAAATCTGCCGTGTGTACAGTCGGTGTCGTCCATCGTCCGGACGACCGACCTGCCGGATCCACGGTCGATGGACGACAGCCGATCCTAATGAAAGAGAAGGGGAGAGCGCGCAGCAGGGTGCCGCTCCGTCGCTCTCCCCCTCCCCTCTCCATAGAGCATGAACGGTGCTGTATGTACAGCACCGTTCATGCATCGTGCAGTCCCTAGGTATTGGGTGGTATAGGGACAGGTTCTGTTCTTTGTGTCAGGAGATTTGATTTGAAAATACTAGCACCTAGCTATGAGCACTGAAAATTATTGTAGCAGTTTAGACATGTTTGTTGATTATAATAATTTTTTATAGCATTTATTAGTGATTTTCATAAGTTAGCCTGATAAAAAGTGCTCTAATATGTAGCAGTGTAGTACCAAGAAGGCCATACAGCCAAGATCTCACCAGATTTGAGACAAGTGAACAATTCAACAAAATTAATTTGCCTGAATTAAAAGTGCAGCTTAGAAAGAACATTGCCACCTTTTCCTAATTTGCATTTTTATAAAAATCTAATATTCTTTTACTACTAGCACTAAATAAACAGGCACAACCTTGTGGCTTCTCTTGTTGCAGATACATGCAGACTATAAATGATACCATCCTAGTTTGATGTTTGCATTTGTTTTAACTGTGGCTGGCATCATCCACAACACTCTCTGACCTAGGAAATAGCTATTTCTCAGTTTGCAAAAACAGTCAACAGGAGGTAAAATGAATGAGCATTTCTCAATGTAAAAGCTCTGATTACAGCAGAAGTAGGCTGGTATGTAATGTTTTAAACTAGATGGAATAGTGGGACAGTAGCTGGCTGTCTTGACATAAGGACATGCTGTGGTTTAGGATCAGTTATGGTGTATGACACTGGAAGGCTGCTACCCTATTGCACTCAGAGCCTATTTATAATAAAGAGCAGACACTTTTTTTTGCTGCAGGAGATAACAATACTTACCCAATTACTGCAAATTATATTTAGCTAAAAGTTTTTTTTACACAACATTCATCTAATTTTTCACATCACTGTATGTCCATACCACAAATATCACCCCATACCAAAGTTGCTCAACAAGATTCTTAAAAGTCATTCAGCATTGAAAAGGTTGTTTTGGTTAGTATATACAAAATAAACTAAAACTAAAAACCTAAACAGCGCTTAAGGATTGTGGGTAGTAAAAAGAGGGGCTGAACAGAATGTACAGATGTGAAATTTGTATATGTATCTTGTATCCCTAAAGAGTAAACTAATCTCTGCGTTACTTACCTGTCACTATTACCTTGCAATGTGTTGCTTTCTCCTTGGCCAACTTGTTTGGCCAGGCTTGGATGATGTAACTCCCGCGCAGGCGTGTGGGAGTTCAATTATTTCCGGCACACCCTGGAAGCCAGGAAAGCCGGGTATCCTGGCAACCAAAGCTTATGCTGAGCATGCGCAACTCAGATTAGCTTTTTTTGCCAAACATGGAGCAATCAAGCAGGAAGGAGAGATTATTGCTGAAGGGACATCGCCTGTCTCTTTTCTGCAATAATGACCTGTCAGACCGTGTTTTCCTAAAAGTGGAACTTTAGTTTTGAACTATTGAAATTAGACCACTGCTGGGTTTTCCTGTACACGTCTTCTCTTCAGTTTATAGTTATCTGAATTACTGTGGTTAAGGTTCACTTTAAATGATTTTAGTATGTAATAAACCCCATCATTTCCTGTTTTGCTATTTTGTGGGGGTTTTCTTGGTTGTCTAAGCTCTCTCTGACTAAAGCTACGTACACACGTCAGATTTTTATCGCCCGATAATCGGCAT
>NC_092860.1:94647666-94664356 GCF_032062135.1 Pyxicephalus adspersus
CGTGCACTCCCTTGTCGTTGGAAAGGATCGTGAAAGATCCTTTCCAACGACAAAAATTGGAAGTGTGTACGCAGCTTTAGGATAACAATATATTTGTTTGTAAACAACAGGCCTGGAAAGGATGTGAGTAATATGCAGTGGTAAAACTATAATGTCTCAGTGTGTCTTGCATTGGGGCCCTTGTTGTCATTTGAAGAGCTCAAACTTCTGAAAGAAGAAGCAAGTCACAGAACTAAACTAAATCAAACAAAATGCCCACAGGGAAATCCTTCTTCCCTTGCCTGCAACCAATTTTATTCCTCTTCCTGTTGCAGCTCACCAACGTGTGTTCTAAAGAATGAGCAGTCTAGGGCTGCGTACACATGTTAGATTTTTGTTGTTGAAAATGACAACAAATGACTGAAAGCGCTGTTCTGTTCTATGAAGAGGGGAGGTGTGAGAACGAAGGAGTGGCACCCCATTGCGCTCCCCTCTCTTCCCCTTTATTGCGTATCCATTATTGATGTCGGACGGCCTCTCTACACATCTCAGATTCTTGTCCGAGATGAGCGCTGCAGCTCGTTTTGGCCTAGAATCATCTGACGTAGCCTAAGCACTAGGAAAGCAATTTTTAATTAGAAGTGTTTTTGTTGGGAAATCACCCTGATCTCATGTCTTGCAATCAAGCAAACAGTGTGTACTTTTATAATTGCCATCAGGAAATTTAAATATCTATAAGGGTTCCAAGAACCTGCTATGTCTTCACTAAAGATGTATGTTTACAGCCCCTGGGTCCCGTTTCCACTCAATTGGCCTGATTTATTAAAGCTCTCTAGGGCTGGAGAGGATACACTTTATCAGTGAAGCTGGGTAATCCAGCAATGAGTTAAATGACACTGGGCATCATGGAGCCTGAAAATACTGGTGAAGAAAAGATTTGCAAAGAAAGAGCTTTGAAATTAGGTACTGTACCTGAGTTTATTGTTTTCTTTAACACCTGGCATAACGTGCAAAAAAAGGCATTGAGCTTTAAAGCAAAACTAAACTAAAAACAAAAAAATCCCACCTAACTTTAATCCCACAGGTCCCTCAATGGCGCTGGTCCTTCCCACATCGCTATTTCTGACCTGATCGGGTGATGTAGCCACTTTGAAGGAAAGAAAAATAGAACCGATCTCACTGGGCATGCGTGAGATTGGCATCTCTTTCACCTAGGAGAAAAAATGCCCCTTCTGCGCATGCCCGAGATCAGGACATTGTAGAGGAGTGCTTTTTTCACTGAACACCAGTGTAGGGGGGACTTTTTTTAACACTGTCCATTAATGTTAAACAACATTAGAATGTTCACTATCTGCACCTTCTTATATCCTAAATAATTGCTTATGAATATGTACTTTGTAGATATGGTAATAATTACCAGGGATTCCCTGGGATCTGGAAATTATTTCAAGGGATCCTCTGTGGTAGAATATTTGAGTAAATAAAAATGCCAATAAAAGAGAAAAGGTGTGTATAGTTCATTCACTTGTAACCTATTTTTCCCTTGTTTTAGTTAGCATATATATTAGCATAACTGAAGCGATATGAAATTAACTGACAAAGCTGCCATACCTATAAATTTATTGTGTTTTATACATCATGTTAAGCAAGTTAAATGATACAGATAAAAGATTATTTTTCCAAACAATAGGCAGTATGTCTTATTCACCTTAAAAGAAGGAAGATTTTCAGGTTAATGTGTTGTTTATTAGGCAAGTAATTGCATTCACTTACTTTGTTATGTAAATTGGTAGGTAGGGCACTGTAAAGAATTCAAACTTTTTCTATCTTCTTGGAACACAGAGAGTAGTAACCCCATTTAACCTCTATCTACAGCAAAGAAAAAATACCTCATAATTACCCCACAAGTTTTAAAACTTTAAATTTGAACGCATCATTTTAGATATTGGATTTATTGTGTACAAGTGGTTGTATAATGGTAATAACACACATTTGCTGGAAAGAATATATAATTATTGTGCACTTTAGGCTATAATCTGACTGGCAGTGAGGTTGAGGTGCATTTACCAGTTCCTCAAACAAGGAACTCCCTGCCACTGGCAGTAGTTTATGTTGGCAGCAGTTCTATAGAGAATTAATAGGCAGCAGTGAGCGTCTGATGAGGAAATGGCCGTAATGCTTCTGAATGGTTCCTCAGGAAAGATCTTTTACAGCCTCTGTAGTATAAGGGGGGGGGGGGGGGGGTCAAGGTGATTAAGTACTAAAGACACCACACAGGAGAAGTAGAGGGAGGTTTAGGGTACATTTAAAGTGCTCACTAGAGTTCATATGTATACCTGTATTAGTTTATGTTACCCTGATATATAATTTGTTTTTATTCCATATAGACCACACAGGTAAAAAAATGAATAATCAGCAAATAATTCTACGTATTTTTACACATAATTCTACACATAGAAGTAATATTAGGCATGTGATCAAGTTATCGCATGTGAGATCCAAAAGCTATTTTGATTCCTCACATTGAAGCAAAATATTAATCTAATGGAATTTATTCATCAATCATTTCTGTAAATTCAGCTTTTTGTGGGTGCTTTTTCATCTTGTTTACATGTATGTGGACAAAATATATACTAATTACTTTGCATTTTCAGCATACAAGTACATCATTGTTGGGGTAGGAGGTATTAAACAGCCAGTAATTTGCCAAAAAAGCTCAGTTGTTTTGCTGTATATTGTATGTGTTTTGAACAAAGAATTCTGTAGCATATAGGATGGGGTTATCCTAGAATACAGGGTTAGGATATAGGTGTAACTATAGTATAGAATAACAAGAATGTGTATAAAGTTCATGGGTTCCTTTTAGACTGGTCTTAAACCCTTTTGCTTCAGGGACTTTTTTTTGAGCAGTTATGTTGGAATACCCATTTAATGCCTAAATATTACTCAAAACCCTCAAAACATTACATCTTTTCTGAAAGAAGTGAATAAAATAAAGCAACAAGAATAAAATGGTAGCAGTTACAAAAAGTACACTTATGTTGCATAAGTATAATAGTGCATAAATAGATAAAATCTATAAATAGATACCAAACATGTCCAGCCTCAAAATTGCACATGCTGATGTGTTAATAGACTACATCACCCAGAATTGTGCATTACATGATACATGTCTTCCTTCCTTCCTTCCTTCCTTCCTTCCTTCCTTCCGTCCTTCCTTCTCACAAATGAAATATCAGGGATCTCTGATGTCTCTCTGCACTTACCTTTTTTTTTGTTCCTGTTATATGGCAGCTGTGAACCTGTAAGTGCTCAGAGCAGTACACTTCCACGTTTTAAATTATCTGACACTCCAAACTTTGTTGTTCTCATTCTGCCACCTTTCAGAAACTTTAAAGCTTTTTTTACACTCATAAAATGTCACTTTCATCACTCTTCACTCTCTGTTTTGTCTGCTAATCTTTTTATTTAAAAGATTAAAGCATTTATTTTTTACAAGTAAAAAACCCAAACATTGTACATCTGTCAGTCACAATCCAGGAGAAAGACTTCTGGAAGTCAGTATTCTCCTCCATGCCTTTAACCAAGCCCCCTACCCCCACTTGTCTCCATGTAGCACACCAAACTTTTCCCCCTTTTGCAGTTTAATACACTCTACCACCTGGACAGGGAGGATTTAACGCAGATTGCAGACCCATTCTGTACTGTTGTCAGTTGTAACCTTTGCACTATGACAGTTTTGCTGTGCTGTCAGTGTGGTTTAGTAATTATTGCAGTATATTCCTTTGCAATTATCAGGAAATGATATGGTAACTTGTTCATATTAGTATAGTTTATTAAACATAAGCTTTTCATTAATTATTGCTGAATAGTGTATCTGTGTTGGTATGCCTATCTCAGCTGTTTTCATTAGTTACATGCAGCTCCAATTATTCATTTCGACAAGGACCAGAGAGTTCCAGAGTATCCATCCATTATGTACCTTAAAGTAGATGTTCATTTTGCTGCTGCTGTGGTTGTTTATGAAATAATGTTAATAGTCCTATCCCAGGAAACAACAGCCATCAAAATTGTGAGGATAAACTTTACCAAAGTTAGACAACAATGAAATTATTTTAGATGTTCTTATCATTTAGTCAATAAAAGCAAACTAATAAAGGCCTCCACTTGGTAACATGCCCTAATAAACTGGAATATGTACAGTATGCTTTAGTAGCGCTCCACCCAAAAAGAAGACAAAAGCTTTACCATTTTTAAATGTACTTATTTGCATTGGTTATGTGCATCAGGTTCACTATACTTTACCTTACAACCCAAAAACAAATTGGTATTTTCTGAGTTGTGGGCAAGGTTGTATCATAGTTTGTGCTTGTATAATTATTGAAAAAAAAAAAAATAGTTGGAAGACTTGTATTATAGGATGAGGTAGAAAAGTCTACATGCTCTGCAAATACAGAAGTTACTGAGGGGATTGAAAAATGTAGACTGCGAAACCCTAGTAGGATAGATACTGCTAAATAAAGGGTATATTCATTTACCTTGTTAGATCCAGCTTTGTTTCAAATGTCCTAATTTCACACCACTAGTATCAGTCAGCACAACATGTCAAACTATATTTTTTATATTGTTATGTAAGAATATATATTATATGTATGTGTCTTCATATATGAGCCAGTCATGTCATTCAGCAAACCCTTTCAGATAGCAAACCCAGATAATTTATTTGTTTTCTCTGTATTTAAACCAGGGGTGTCAAACTCAAATACACAGTGGGCCAAAATTAAAAACTTAGACAAAGTCGCGGGCCAAACTTGAAACTGAAATCGCACCGCTACTACAATTTCCTGCATCAAGAAAACAGTCCAATGCGGGGCATAATGTTATGAGTAGCTGGAACTCCCTCTTCACTAAAATAGCACCTCTACTTCAATTCCCTGTGTCTATAAAACAGTCCAATGCAGGGCCGCGCATAGGCAGAGAGGCCGCTGGTCTTTAGACGTGAGTGATGCTGTGAATTGTAGTAGCGCCACTCTTTAGATGCAGCGCCAGGTCAGCTGCAATTCATATTTAGGATTCCTTTGGGGGCCAAAAAAAAGTTGTGGGCCAGAGTTTGACACCCCTGACTGGAACATTAATTGGACACCAACCTATGAATTAACTTGGCTGTCAATGAATAATAAAGGGAGGCATCACACAGTGATAAGCTTCTCTTCCTTAAGCTTGTTCAAGCATTGGTAAATAAGATTTATGCCTTTCCATATTGCAGTGTGATTTTGTATGTGTGTTATTCAGGGAGTATAGCATATACTGATATAGTTGAGTATTATCAAGTTATGATGATGCTGTTGTGAAAGTGTGTGCATCATAACTTTCTCTGACTCTGCATTAACATTACAAGCTGAATTGTAAACAGGGATTTGGATTTGGCACCTATTTGAGAGAGAATCTGAAATAAATGAATTCAGTTTTAATTTGAACAATCATTTTGATACACGACTTGAATGTTGGACTGCTGATCTCGCTATGTTCACCTCAGATTCACTTATTTTATCAAACCTAAATTCAGATTAAAATTTAAAAATAATTTGTACTAGGCTACTATATCATCACTAATTTATCTACCTGCCAATTTTTAAAATATACATTTTTTTTCTACTGATTGCATCAATAAATACCCTGCCTGCCTCCCCATAGCTAATTGGCTGGGGCCATGTGGTTTTCCTTTTGTTTCAGTATGCAACTTATGTTAGTGAGATAGGAGCTGCAAACCACCTAACACTTCAAGACTTTTAATGGGTCCCCTTTTTCTTATACCCTCAAATAAATTTAAAGATACTTTGTGTTAGTATTTTTGAAACTTACCACACCAGAAAGGAGTAATATCCCTTTTTATTACACAACATACAGTATCACAAATTCTGAAGCTGCCTAATTATTTAGTGGGCCTGATGTCAATTTGTGGTTTAGGCAAACAGACAATAAGTGGAGGCAGTGCATTGTGCTTGTCTGATATTTTAAACAAAGCCAGCAAATATTTATCCCACATACCAGACTACATTCAGTGTCAGCAATAGGACTCAACAGCAGTGGCAGGATTGTACGACTTTCACTTAACTCATTATAGCATTTAGCATTAATTTTTTTTATCAATATTATGTATTTACACAGATGCACATAAACACCAAAAACATATTCACCAATATAAACTAACTAGTTTTAGATTTTTTTCCCCAAACTTTTATGGTAAACTGAACAAGCACTTACAGTGATTATCAGTCCCCTAACTGGTAGCCACTCATTACCAACAGGATTGCTGAAGAGACTACATATATAGTCCTCTGGAATTGCCTTCCACCTATTAGTGCAGAATATCGCTCACAAGCAAAAGAGAAGTGAATGAACAATACTGCTTCAGGCTTTGAAGAAGTGATGCTTTAGGAGCTGGTTATTGTTTCCATTTTTTGCTATCAGCAACAAGATTGCTAATCCAACTTGATGATTTTTTTTGGTTACAGAGGATAGTATTTCAAATTGTGAGTAGTTCATAGGTTTGTGATAATAAAGTTGTAAACATTACATGCATGCTTTACTGTATGCACCTTCGCATACATATGACCAACTGTGTGATCCTCTGTCATAGGGGTTCTCAAACCCTTCAAGAGGAACAGAGATATAGCTACCAGGGGGACAATAGAAATGTGCAAACTGACAGCGTCCATAAAAACAGTAGATTTAAGGTTATTGTTTTTTACATGTTCTAAATGATGCATTCTAGTTATTACACATATCTCAATGTTTGCATTTTCTGTTGCTACATAGGAATTCTGTAAATGTTGTAAAGTAAGAAATTATTTATTTAGTTAATCAGTGCAGTGTATAAACTTTTTTATATATGACCTTCAATGTAATTGTAAAACATTAATTGCAAAACATTGTCATTATCTCATTTTTTTTTCTAACCACAGCCATGAGGTCCTTTATGTCTATCATCTGCTTGTGGGTCTCTCTTGGATTAACAATGTCTGCCAAAATTCTTGTTGTCCCGCCAATTATGTTTGAAAGCCATCTGTATATATTTAAAACAATGGCCATTGCTTTAAAAGACAAGGGCCATCAAACTGAGTTTCTTGTATCTGAAGGAAGAGACATTCAACCATCAAGTCATTACAACATTCAGCGATACCCAGGGATTTTTACCAGCACATCATCAGATGAATTTTTACAGTCCAAAATGAAGAATATATTTTCTGGGAGGTTTACTGCGTTAGAACTGTTTGATATTCTTGATCACTATTCAAAGAACTGTGATATAATGGTGGGTAACAAGGAACTGATGGAGCATCTGAAGAAGGAAAAGTATGACTTGGTACTTGTAGACCCCAATGAGATGTGTGGATTTGTCATAGCCAATATTCTGGAGGCGAAGTATGCTGTTTTTTCTACCGGACTTTGGTACCCAGCTGAAGTTGGAGCGCCAGCACCTTTATCATATGTTCCAGAATTCAACTCTCTTCTCACAGACCGTATGAACCTCCTGGATAGAATTAAGAATACAGTTGTTTATCTTGTCTCTCGTTTTGGAGTAAATTTCCTAGTCTTACCAAAATATGAAAGGATAATGAGGAAATATAATGTTTTGCCTTCAAAATCCATGTATGAATTGGTGCAGGGAAGCTCTCTGTGGATGCTTTGTACTGACGTTGCTCTGGAATTCCCAAGACCTACGCTTCCAAATGTCGTATATGTGGGAGGAATTCTCACCAAACCTGCAAGCCCATTGCCTCAGGTAGGGTTCCAATTCTATTTACCTAAGCACATTTTTTATAGATTTATACATTTTATAGATATTTCAGAACTCTGCTTTGATTTTATTTTGCTTTTGTGTAGTCTGTTTATTTATTTATTATTTGAAAACTTTATTGGACATACCTATCAAAAATCTAAATTTACTGGAACCATAATTTAGATTTTTTTTTAAACCGGGCAAAGTAGCATTACATAAGGAGTACCAAACCTAAAACTGCCATTTTATTTAAGTACAGTAAAAATTGTATGTTAATATATATATATAGGAGATATCCCAAATATTTATCTGTATTTATTAGGTACTAGAAAGGTTACTTCATTAATTAGGAAGGAAGGTTCCAGGGGGATGCTCTAAACTAGCTAGTAACAAACAATTAAAAAAATGCAGAGGGTTCTTTTTTTCACTTAGTAAAGTAAGGTACAATCCTGTATTCATCATTAAATAAATTATTTTAAAGTCCTTACTTTATGTGAGCACTTCAAGAGTGAAATTACAAAAGCAGGCTAGATTGTAATCCTCCCATGATAGGAATTAAAACAATTTACAGCGGTTACTGAACCAGCCCAAAACTACACAGTTTATAAATATTACTCTGTGCTGTGAATTGGTTTTCTTTTACGAGGGGGTGTTGAGAAGTTCCTGGCTTTGCCCCCTACCAAGTGAAAAAGAAAAATGAGTGTGGGGGCATACGACACCCTAATATCTTAGTCTGTAACTGTGCAAATATCAGGTCTTTTCTTTAAACTGTTTTTCTTTTAGTGAGAAGCTGTGATGGCAGAAGAACAAGCAAGTTTCACGTCATTGGAGTTACGGGTCGTCATGAAGTTTTGTTTCTCCAGGAAAGTCAGAAAAGGACATTCACACTGAGATGTCACAAACACTGGGGGAGAAGTGTCCTTTCTTTTCCTGGAGAAACAAAAACTTCATGACAGCCCGTAACTCCATCAACGTGAAGCTTGCTTCTTGTGCCTCTGCCATCACAGCTTCTCACTAAAAGAAAAAACAGTTAAGAATCGCAAATACCTGATATTTGCACAGTTACATACTAAGATATTAGGCTGTCATATGCCCCCACACTCATTTTTCTATTTCATCTGGAAAGGGGCAAAGCCAGGAACTTCTTAGCACCCGCTCGTACATACATCTGTTTCATGCGACATTTCAAGGCAAGGCATGTCAAGGCAAGATATATATCTAAACAAAAGCTGGTGGCTGAAGTGCAGGTGGCACACATTGGCACTGTAACAACACAGCATCAAAATAATGGGCAGTGGTATCCTCAAGACCAGGGGAACACTGCTTGGGATTCAGAGCATGTTGTTCGGTTGTCCAATGCTAGTGACATCCGGTCTGAGCTGTTATATTATTGATCAGATGAATGACATTTAAACATTTAGACTGTACCCACTTACAGACAGAAAATGTAGTATCCTCCAGTATCCAGTATACTAGTTTAACTTTATCATCATGGACTTTTCTTTTGTTGTAGATTCTTGTTTTAAGTACTGTATATACTGGTAGCACTATATTAGTAAAATGTACATGCAACATAAACCTTCACTATTGGTAATTTATTAATGCCCGGTTTCTTAGCACCTTGTTGAGATTGCAACATGTTTTGGTGTGACATACATCAAATGCCAATTTGTAAGGAAAAATGTTGAAAAAGCATAGAAGCCTTTTTTGGAGTTACAGGAACAGGAAAGTCACGCTACTGTTTGTTTTTTTTAAATTTGCCATCATTGTTTCAATAACATGGCTGTCAACAATTAATTTGCATATGATAATTCTAACACTGGTATCCTCAAAGATCCCTGTACCAATGTGTGGCTAAATTGTGTAACTCAGAAAGAATGGACAAAAATACGAACCCAAATACAGACAATTTTTCCAAGATATGTTTTTCATCAGTGTATTTGTTGTTTTCCTGGAGTTCAATTTAGTTTAGAGGGTTTACTTTTTTTTAGATGGAAATCCTTTGCTATGTACTATAACTAAAAACTTAAGTAATTATTTTGTGTAATGTTGTAGCTTAACTATTTCAGTAATACTGCCACTATACCATGCACTCCATTTCCAGAACTGTATTTACTGTAGGTAGCTGTCTATAAATAATAAAGCTTTACTGGCACTGTCAGTTATCAGTAACAATCTAGAAAATGTACTAAATCCAAATTTAATATCACCATATTAGCTATATCAACAGCCTGAATACTACATAAAAATAGCAGCTGATGGTCATCCTGGAGCACAGTGGAATTTATTAAGCACTGCTCTGACTCAACCGAAGTAACTAATTACTGCAAGATTAGTCTATTACTGTAAATACAAACCAGCAATAGGTCACTATTACAAGTGATTACACTAAAACAACTATTACAAGTCACTATTACATTTTCAACAATAAATGCTTGATAAATAAACCTGATTTGATCAGGCATTTCACTATTTCCATATAGCAGGCATTTTGCAGCTCTGTACTACAACAAAGCTGTTTGAAAATGTTGTGTTTTTTTTGTATTTCCTTAATCCTAAATAAAAGCTTGAAATACAATATATGTAATAAAATCTGGAATAACCACTAAATTTCTATTACAATCCCTACAAATTAAAAAAAAACACTCATATTAGGACTTATTACAGAGGCAAGATTTTACTTGACATTTATTATATACAAATCCAAAATTAACATGAATACATTCAAGAAGTTGTGCCTATAAAAAAAAACAATTGTCACCCTGAAGCACTACTTGCCAATTTCCCTGCCAGCCATCATCCCTAGCCATCATGGAGAACATGATGCCAGGCTTCTGCATGCCATTAACAGAATAGGCATATAATACGGCAGGTCATGTTACTTCCATTTTTTTCATCGAGAATAAAATACATACAAGATATTTCAGTACCTCCCATTGTGTGAAAAGATTATTCCCGACAGTGACCCATTAAAACTTGTCTTTCTAGTTTCCCTTACATTTTTGAACAGGTTGAGTAATTGACCTGAAAGATGTGCCAAGCCGTAAATGCATGTTTGACAACTTAGTATACAATGCCCCTCCACATAAAGGTCTTCTTTTAGTATATAGCTTCTGTGTCTTTTTTCTGTCTTATATAGTGAAAATACAGTTAAAACAAAGGTAATTTGCACTATTCAGTAACTGCAAATTACATACAGCATTTATTTTTGGAGCACGGTGACATTCCAAAGGTTGTTTTATGGGCAGCCAAAGGGGATTTCTGTACCAGTTTTTATTTATATTCAGTGAATACACCTCTTTGCATATCTAAAACAAATGCATAGGTGTGCAGTTAAAATATGCATGGAATAACTTTTTTGTTTACAATCTGTTTCAATGGCAGTAAGTTATTCTTCAGGAGGGAATGTTTCAATTAGTTTTAGTCACTGCTTTTAAAAAAAGACCCCGGTAAATTGTTTTGGTGCACCTGAAATATATTTAAACATATAACCTATATTAGCCTTTTTCAACCCTGAGTAACCCTGGAAATAATTTTTAGCTCATCTTGGGGAGCCTCTACTAAAACCATAGAAGGTAATTGAAAAAGTACACCTTACATGGCTTGCTCGGTGGAAAGAATTTCCTCCTTTCAGATAGCTAAAAAGATTTTGGGTGCCATGCTACTGACTCAGCCAAGTGGCATTGGCTATGTGGTTACCATCACATGGAAGGTCAATCGGCCACAGCTCAAGGAAGCTGGTCTATAATATACATTGTATCAGCAATTCACTTAGCTCAACACTAACCATTCTGTTCACTGATATTTTTTCACAAAGGTATGAAAATGGTGAAAAATAGACTTGTGTAGCATGACACAATGTGATAGTGCTCTATGATTCATAACTGACAGTAAAGGTGTGATCTATCTGATGTGGCATTATAGTACTCCAAATAAGAAATTTTTGGGGGTAAAAGGTAAATGTAACTTTGCTATTACATAAGTTGACATTCTTGGCACTGCAGCAGTGCAAGAAAAAATTGGTTTTTTTTCTGCTCCTACTAAAAACATTCAATAAGACAGCATTAAACTCTGCAATTTCTTAAAATACCAACAATCCACAAGGCAAACACACACATGTTATTTGATAAGACACCCACTCCGTTTTACTCGGCACCTCTTTAGTCAGAACTGAATGTTCAAAGAGCATGTACAATAAATCTAATTGAAAGGGTCCTATTACAGTGAGAGCCAAATGGAAAGTGATTATGCACCTATATTACATTTATTTATAATTATACCATTAAAGGATAGTAATAATAAAGTGTGAAGTTTTTTTAGGTTTTGGGAAAAAAAAGTGAATGTAAATCAAACATTTTAAGAGCAACAGGTATGGTAATATTATCTAATAGGGACAACTATCTATCTAGAAAATTTGGTTTAGTTTGGATAGATTTCCAGTAATTTACTGTAGTGTATCTTTAGGCCAGGTAGTGAAGGAAATCTCCCTAGATGGGAGCAGACAGAAAAAAATAATTCAATAAGGTTGTTAACATTACATTTATGTTACATTTTATTTGTAACACTTCCTCGAATAGTTAGAAAAAGTTCAGACTAGTGATGTTTGTAAGCTCAAAATCACTTGCAAAAAAAGGTTCACATTGGACCTAATGGGTCCGTTCATTTTCAGATGGTAGGAGGCAGCATTGCCGTGTGGGTACATGTAGCGTCCAGAGGTGCTCTCACCACCTTGATTGACTTGAATTGTAATTACCTATGCAACCATAAGTTTTTTTCAATTAAAAGAATTAAAAAAAACACTGCTCTGCTATGCTTCTGGAGCCAATTGCCTGAGAAAACCAAGCACTTATGAACAGTGTTTTATAGTAGTAGGGAATTTTTACACCAGCAAAATAATGTTAATCTGAATTTAGCCCTATTTTGGTGTGGAGGATGATCACAAGCAAATAATACCTAAATATAGGCTAACTACATTTTCATTTCTGAAAAATCTTAAAAATGAAAATGAAAAAATAGGTATTATAATTGGTTTTTAAATATACTCAGTGCACTATAGATTTCTATCCTGTGAGTCCTGTGAGGTTAGTTAAGGCAAAAAAAGGTTATTTTTTTGATAATACAAAACGTATATATTAATGCATACTATTTTTAGTTGTAAGTACAGTTAAGTATTTGAAGTTTGTATGAATTGATACCAGCAGAAAAATGTACAAGAAAGGCCCTTTCTCAGTGCACGTGTTAGATTTCATACAACTATCTCTTTTAGGACAGTGCTTTACATCTCTACAAACCATTCACACCTCTTAAAAATAGGAAATATAATAAAATAAGAAAATAAGAACTGCCCTGAATTTGTTTATTGAATTCACTTCATTATATGGTCAATACTAAACAACAAGGGAGTTTCCTAAGCTCATTCCAAGAGTAGAAGGTTAATTTGGGAGGATAGTAAAAAAGGATTTAGAAGATTACATCAGAGGTCCCAGTGTTTTGAGAATAAATGTTCATGCTAAATAGGTAATAATGATCTTTTTAAAGGCTTTGCATTCCTGGTGGATGAGCATGTTTCGGCCTTCTATAGTTTGAGATAGGCAGTTATAACAGTGTAAAATAAAAGTAAAATGTCTGGCTAATTACTTCATTTTATCTGCTGATACTGTATTAAATATTTAGCCCCTGCTTCTTATGTGACCCCAGCCCAAACTATTTGTTTTGGATAGAGTAGTAAAGGGTTACCGAGCTGTGTCAAGTATATATTGCTTTCTGTATCCCTTCCAGGAAAAATCTTAACGAAATGAAGGGAAATCTCATCTTTAACAGTTTAACCTTTACAAATATTTAAAAAAATAAAAATAAGTGAGATTTTTAGAGTTTACTGATACCTAAGTTTAGACTATAGGCTGTCTGGTTGCACGGCCAATTTTTTTAAATGTTTTTAGGACTCCGGTGTTATGATCTCCACTCCTGGTTGTCTTTACCCCTGGCTTTCTGTGACAATGTGTGTTACTAGTTCTCATCATGCAGCATATTATATTATTATAAAGGGGGTAGGCAGATAATCTGCCAAACTGGAAAACCCTTCTTCTCTTTTAGCTAATTTAAATAACATAATTAGCACTAAGAAATGTAACAAAATATTTTTATTTTGTAACATAATATTATTACAAAATGATTCATTACTTACTTAAAGCAGAAACATTCTTAGTAAAATGTGTCAAATATACTAAACTGGGATTTGAACTAATATGTTTTTGCACAATAAATAACTATTTTCTTACTGATTTCTAAATCACCAGCCCATCAACAACAGGCTCAAACAGGAACCTATGGCATTCATTTTAAATTTTTACTGAACTTGAATTACCCTTCAATTAAATAATGCCATAATTTTAATGTTGGACATTATTTCCCAACCTTTAATAATGACAAGAAAAAGTCACCTTCCAGTTTTTATAGTTTGTGATCAGAAAAGTAAGCAGAAAAAGCCAGTGTATGTCGGCAGTTATTGATTTATGTGTTTTCGGACTTAGAACATATGTTATAATGACTGATCTGTAGACTTCAGAGAATAGAAAAATCAGTAAGATAAAAACATTATAACTTTGTCAACAAAAAAACACTTGTAAAAATGTGCTGGTTATAGGTTCCTAAATTGAAAATAGCAAAAATCAGGAACATTTTTCAACTTAAAATGCTTCATTTACAAAGTTATTGTGCTCAACATGCAATCACATGCAGGGAAATATTAAACAAACAAATAAATAAACCAGTAAAGATTACAAAAAAGAGACCCTGTTACTTTTGTTACTTTAAACATTGCTAGAAAAGGCACAGAAAATATTTTTACTAGTATTTTACAAGCTTACTTGTGTTTTTTTTTCCAGAAATTATTTATTTACATGCAATGTGCTTTTGAAGTTGCTAGAAAGTTTACTTGGTTCCCAGAAGCAATCTCAGAGCTTTGGGATGTCTAAAGGTGCGTACACACTTCCAATTTTTATCGTTCAAAACGAACGACGAACGATCGATTGGGCAAAAAATCGTTCGTAAAAAAGTAACCAACGACGCCGACGAACGAGGAAAGTCGTTGGAAACGAACGACCGGACCGGCGGATCGGATTGGACGACGATCGTTGAACATCGTTCGTGTGTACGGTCGTTCGTTGATCGTCCACGGGCTGAGCATGCGTGATGAACGAACGTCCGTTCACTTTCCTGTCGTGCACATAGTTCCTCTATCGATCAAACGATCGTATCTATTGTGTGTACAATATCTACGAACGATCGTGTCGTTATCTCTATGTGCAGGATCGGTGCTATACGATCGTTCGTAGATATCGTGCAGGATCGTTCGTCGTTCATTTTCCAACAATAATAATTGGAAATGTGTACGTAGCTTAAGTAAAGATTTTACAGGTAAATAAAATACATAAAAGTTGGATATTGAATATAAAATCTTATAGAATATTTTCATTTTAACAATGTCCCTACCAAAGCCACACAAGCATTGTAAGAATAGGACCTATTTGGTTGGAAGCTGCTTAATTTAGGAAAATGGGAAATATCAATAGTAATTGCAAAAAATAAATGTAATTTAGTAGTGACATACATTCTCCATGAACTTATCACCTTGATGGTGTTTGAACACAGGGTGCCAGTGCTGCATCAGATAAATTGTAACCACAGTCTTAGCAGATAAATATATGAAAAATGTATAGAAATATGAACTAAAATAGATCTAAAGACATTTTGTATTGTTTTTGAAAGAGTGCTATAGAGTCAAAAACTCCAGTAAGGTTTTTGTTTGTTTCCCACCAGGGAGATTATTATTATTTTTAATAATAATAATAAACAGGATTTATATAGCACCAACATATTACGCATCACTGTACATTAAATAGGGGTTGCAAATGACAGACTAATACAGACAGTGATACAGGAGGACAGGACCCTGCCCCGAGGAGCTTACAATCTAGTAGGTGGGGGAATTTACACACAATAGGAGGGGGATATGTAGTGGTGGGATGTAATGATGGTTTCAAAAGACAGAAGAAGATGGGTTGGCAAGTTTGAAAAAATGGGTTTTGAGCGCTCTTGAGCAGAAAGTACAAGCAAGCCGAATAGGATGAGGAAGAGTTGGGGCAGCTCTGGGGAAGTCTTGTATCCGTGCGTGTGATGAGGTTAAAAGTGAGAAAGCCACTAGTAGGTCATTGGAGGAGCGGAGAGAGGGGCTGGGGGGGTACTTTTTTACCAGGTCAGAAATGTAGGTGGGACAATAATTGTGGAGGGATTTGAAAGCAAAGCACAGGAGCTTGAATTTGATCCTAAGGTGAAATGGAAGCCAATGGAGAGAACTACAAAGAGATGCATCAGAAGAGGAGCGGAGGGAAGGATGGATGAGTCTGGCTGCAGCATTCATAATAGATTTTAGAGGAGAGAGTTGGGTTAGTGGAATACCAGAGAGGAGGATGTTGCAGTAGTCTAGACGAGAGATGATAAGAGCATGTACAATGAGTTTGGTGGTCCCAGGGGACAGGTAGGGGCGTATTTTGGAGATGTTGTGCAGATGAAAGTGACAGGACCTGGAAATGTTCTGAATATGGGGGGTAAATGAGAGGGCCGAGTCAAAGGTGACACCAAGACAACGTGCCTGGGGGGAGGGGGGGGGGCCAATAACAGTGTTGTTAACTGTTAGGAATATGTCAGGGAGAGATTTGGAATATGAAGGGGGAAGCAGATGAGTTGTGTTTTATCCAGGTTGAGTTTCAGGAATCGGTCAGACATCCATGATGAGATGGCTGACAGGCAGAATAAGACCTTATCCAGGACTGAGGGAGACAGGTCAGGGGTGGACAGATAAATTTGAGTGTCATCAGCATACAGATGGTACTGCAAGCCAAAGGAGGATATGAGACTACAGAGAGAAGA
>NC_092860.1:94665746-94741221 GCF_032062135.1 Pyxicephalus adspersus
AGGGAGGGAAAGAGTTCTATAGGTTGAAGGTGATAAGATTGTGATCAGAAAGGGGAAATTGTGGGATGTCAAGGAGGGTGAGGTTGCAGAGTTTCGAAAATACCAGGTTTAAAGCGTGTCCGGCTATGTGTGTGGGGCCATTGATTTTCTGAGTGAGTCCAAATGAGGAGGTAATGGAGAGCAGTGTATAGAGGTAAATTTATTGCCAACACATCAGGCATTCCATAGACTGCCAGAGAGTGGGGAAAAGAACTTATGGGTAGGGTGAATGGGGATGAGGTTAGGAGAAGGGATTCTCTTGCTGAGAGTATATAGGGGGAGGCTGTGTGGGGGACCAGGGTTGGGTGAGATGTCCCCAGAGAGTATCAGTAAAGTAAAAAGGTGCAGGAGCACAGACAGAGAAATAAAGAGAGTGAACGAGCAGAGAGACAATGAGTTATCAGACTGGGGAGGACAGGGAGTAGTGGCATCAAAGAGAGTGCAGGGTGAATAATACATTTTTACAGATAATTGGGAACCACATGCGTACAATAAACATGTGGCAAACTGAAGTTCAAGAAAAGCAGTCCAGTAACATGGGTTCAAGTGAGGCTTGTAATCTTGCTGAGTTCCAGGGGTGGGGTATGATGATTCAGTCAAAGAGATAGTTTGATGAAATACCAGTTCAGAATGGCAGCAGCGAGGATGTGTTTGAGTCCAGGTGGATAAATCAGTCCAAAGGCAGGAAATGGGAGTGACAGAGTAAAATAGTATGTCCAAATCTGTTCCAATTCCTGTGTCAATTCCCTGGATTAATTCCCATTGCACCTATAATTTTGGCACATAACATTTGGGCTCGTGACCAGGGTCCCAACGTGACCTTGCCTGTTGTTTAAATAGAAGTGCTTTGGACCCTGATTATGGATGGACTGATCAGAGTATAAGGAATTTAGGATATGGTTGGCAGGGCAATAAATATCAATGTGCAATCAGCTGGAACTAAGGGATAGTAAACAGGCACATCTACGAGGAGATTAAAGTTGGTGCAATTAATTCATCTACAATGGGAGGTGTACATTTTCATTGATCTTGTTGGCTATTGTCACCAGGACTAGAGGTAAGGGAATAGGAATAGAAGGGAAATATTTCAACTGAGACACTCATTGTCATTTTCTGTTGTATTTTAATCTCAAGTGAGGGGACATCCCAGCAATGGGATGGCAAAATAATACTACTACTACTTATAATCAAGTGCAACTGGGTGTAGTGTACATTTTATTAAAACTCTATTCTCTGAAATGTGTAGCCTAACATGTATTAATATTTCCCAAGCAAAGTTGTGATTTGAAAAGACTTAAAGGATTAGTCCTTACCATACTGATGTGTCATTTTGTTTAATCCTTTGTTAGACTATTTTCTTTTTAGGAACCCATTCCAGAATGTATGTGTGTCTGTATGTGTCATACAATGTGGTCATTGTTCCGTAATGGATTCATTGAGCCTGATTTATTAAACCTCTCCACGGCAGGAGAGGATACACTTTCACCAAGAAAGCTGCGTGATCCAGCAAACTTGGAATGCATCTGGTCCAGGTTTAAAAACATTGAATTGCAGAAAAAAAGTTTACATTGGTCAAGGATTCATACCTGTACTAGTGAATAGCAAACATCTTTTAAGAAATCCATTCTAGATTTGCTGGATCACCCAGGTTCACTAATAAAATGCATCCTCTCCAGCCATGGAGGGCCTTAATAAATCAGGCCCATTGGGTTTAACGCTTTTAAAGCCAAACTATAGTTTTTTCCACAAAAAAAAAATTGTGATCAGGCAGCTTCACTCCAAGACTGCCAGAACTGAATAGACTCCTGTACATGGAGTTACATCATCCCAGCTTGGCCAGTCAAGATGGCTAAAGATTAGAACCATCAAAGTGGAGAAGAAGGAGATTGTGCTATGTAATATGGCCATTATTAATGTACCTCCAGTGCTAGCATTGTGAGAGCTTAGAGTAAGACAAATAAAAGCTTTCACATAACCTGGTATATTGTAAGATAAGTCATTTTTCCAGGATATTAATTCTTTTTTATTTAGGTCTTTAGAGTTACTTTGCTATTATTACATCACACAATAGGATATAAAGCAGATCAGGTGACAAACTGATTCTAAGCTGCTGGCCCTGCGAAATACACCTGATGAGAGGTAGTAAAGACTAAAGCACTTTACATCTTAGAATTCTGATATTTTTAAAGCAGAATTATTTTATGGCCCAATGTATCAAAGCATTTAATCAAAACCTCCTCTAATTGGTATTTTAGCAGTGCAACCCAGGGCTGGTCAGTACCAGCCGGAGCCTAGCTCTGTAACTGCAGCTGTACATTAAAGTACCAAAGTCTGCCTAGAATAGCTAAGTGACAAGTAGAACGGAACAAAAACCACATAGTGCTGTGAATCAGTCTCTTCTTGTTTTGAATCATGACATTCAGTGCTTCCTCATCAACTAGGCTGAGAGCAAATAGATAAAAAAAACTGTTGTCAGGCCATGTCTTATAAAAAATAAACATGCAAATAGCAGTTCATTTTATCATTTTCAGTAGGGCAAAGATTGCTAAAAGTTTAGAGCAACAGAAGTCCCAGAATCCAGAATTCCACTTGATTTCTCTAAAATCATGTTTTCCAAAATTTTTGTAAACCTTTCATTAACATGTAGGTGTATCCAGTCACCATTTCCTTAGCCAAATACTAGCTCTAGTTTCATGTTACCTTTTGAGAAACTGATTAACTTTCCTTCTTTGCCCTGAGTAAATATTCAGCCTGAGAGTTGCAGACTAGCTCCTGATAGTGCTTCTCAAATATAATCTATAAATTATCTTTTAATTTCAAGTGCATGCCTAGTATGACATAGAATGTAAGGATACGTGGGATGTGGTTTTATATTTTGCTTTTCTTTAACATGGAATAGTATGACTGAAATATTCTGGACTACATCAATTGATCAATGATCATTATTATTAATAATAATAAACAGTATTTATATAGCACCAATATATTATGCAGCGCTGTACATTAAATAGGGGTTGCAAAAGACAGACAGGTACAGACAGTGACACAGGAGGAGGACCCTGCCCCGAAGAGCTTACAATCTAAGAGGTGGGGGAAGTATCCCATGTGACCACTGTAAGATTAGTTATTTAGCCCAGCTCCACCGTATTAGTATTAATATTAAACAGTATTTATATAGCGCCAACATATTATGCAGAGCTGTACATTAAATCTTCTTCACTCTTGAAAGCTTAACGCAGTGTTAAGAAGGAAAGGTGAGAATGTGCTGCCTAGTAATTGGGAATAGAGTAACCTGTTGTTTTAAGGTGAGTCAACACTCACATTAGATAATGTAAACACAAAGTCTTCTTATACTCCTTTTATTATTATTATTATTATTATTATTATAATAATTATTAATATTAATAAACAGGATTTATATAGCGCCAACATATTACGCAGCGCTGTACATTAAATAGGGGGCATACTCCTTTGGGCACATCTTCACCATTCTCAGCTCTGAATTAGACCATCAATGTGATGCACTAAATCACTGATTAGAGGGCTGTGGCTGAAATAGGCCAAGCACCGACCACTTGAGATTTGGGTTTCTCAGGATAACACTACAAAAGAGAGGGTATCTCTAGGTAATGTTGGGTGCTTTCCCTAATGTGATAGTACTCTTAAAGAACAAAAAAAGGCAAAAGTATTTCAAACAGCTTTATTGGTTAGAACAGATCTTTAAAATTATTTATATCTTTTATGTGCCCAATGTTTAATTTTGGCAGCATCCTCCTTGACTATTGTAACCAAACATGTGATTTGCTTTTCCAGAATCATAGGATTTTTATATTTTTTGTTTTACTTTGTGTCACAGGATGTCACTCATAGCCCATTTAGAAACTATACTGAGGTCCCAGCACTAAATTGCAGGTGCTCATGCTTAATCGGTAATGTTAATAAATTAAAAACATTGCAACCAACTAATTTTACTTTGGCTCAGAACTTTAGTCCCAGTTATCCCAATATAGTAAATAATGTGAAGACCCTGGCTGAACCTACACTGACACATCCTTCAAAACTTTCCAGAAGCTGAAAAGCATGGGAGGAAGAATCAGATTCTGCTTAAGGGATATTTACCCACAGGCTGTGATACCTTAACGAGCAGTAACATGCTCCTGCAATTGTCCAAAGATTTGTATATCTTTCCATAAGAAAACACCCATTATTCTCAAGTAACAGATAAAATTAGAGATAGGATTTGCTTTTATTGATCCATTTATAAAACCCCTTTGAGAATGAGCTAATGACTTGTGTTTCTGTCAGTATATAAAAAGCTATATCACATTTTCCCAACAAAGCATGCTGAACTGTATGCTTATTTTACTGCTGGAATGTCTATATGACTGATAAACAGCTTTTGTGGTTATTCTCATATTTTATAGGAGCAGATTTCTGACTGGTTGCAATTTCATGTCAAAAAGTAAAGATGTAAAGAAATATTTTGAGGATACAAAGGGTCCCTTTCTTCCAAGCTTGTCAAGTAGGAAATATTACAGAATCACCCTCAGCTAATAGTTATAACTTAAATGGAAATATATTGTGAAATCACAATTATGAAACATACCTGCTAGAAACGCAAGTAAAGCACTATATTGGCTCCCAGAATTTCTACTATGATGTCTACAGTGTACAAATATAAATTACCTTGTAGAATAGTGTGTACTGTCAGATATCATGATTTAGGAAGTATAGATTGTAAGCTCTTCAGGGCAGGGTCCTCTCCTTCTGTGTCTTTGTCTGTATTCGTCTGTCATTAGCAACCCCTATTTAATGTACAGCATCTCAAGTTAGAATACCAGTGTGTGTCAGGGACTTTCTTTTGTTATCTGGCCAACAGGGTGTGTATGGGGGGTGGGGGGCTTTCCCTACTGATGTAAATTTTTTTTTTACTGACAACAGTGCTGGATGGAGGTAAGTGGAGTGATGTTTTTGAGCATTTTTTATTCTGGAGGTGGTTGAAAGGACCTTAAAAATCCATGAGTTCTTGTCATAAGTTGTCAATTGGCAGAATATTAAAGTGGAACTAAACTTAAAATAAAAAAATCACACCTACCTTTACTTCCCCAGACACCCTAATCCCTCCAGCACTGTCCTCGTTTCAGAACCCTGGTCTTGTCCTGGCGTGGCAGTAAAGACAGAAGGGGGGTTTCCACCATTAGCGAGGACACGAAAAGCCTTTCTGGTTGTGCCAGATTACCAGAAAAAATATTGGCCAGATATACATGGCAACAAAAATAATGGACATGTTTCATATGGCTTATGGCTTTAGATAGGGCCAAACATTAATATGTTCATGATTATTGTTCAGTATAGTTAGCATTGCAGTAGGTCAGAAGGACAGATGTATTTCTGGCTGTACATGAAGGAGAGAGATAACCAGACAAGAAGGTAGTAGTAACCAAAGTGGAGTTTTAGGAGAGGACAACAACCTCCCTGCTTACAATAAATATACACAGTTTTAATGGTTACTTCAAATTTAAAGCTGAAGTTTAATCTACTTTTTTTAACTAGACATGCTTTTCATTACCTTGCTTTTGATCCAGGCAGCCATATCATAGCCGAAGGGAGAGCTATGGGAGTTAGGAGAGTGCTGTACATAGCTTTCTAAAAATTTCACACCCCCATGTTTCTCTAAAGGGAACTCAGCCCTGATACAAGCAGTGGGCTGGCTCTTAGGAGGGTTACAAAAATATCGAACTATCCTAGAGAACACCCACATGTGGTGCTCAGCCTTATTTTATGAAGAAACTGAAATACAATGAAAGAAAAAGGGCTGTCCAGGGCAGTAAGGCTAGTAAAGGAAAGGCAAGATTAGAGTTTCAACCTTTTGAACATTGGGTAACCCTTTAAAATAAATAAAAGATAATGAGGATGTCCATCAGCCAGTCTGTAAAAAGCCCACAGTGTGCAGTAGAAACCGAATAAGGCTAAAGGACTGTGCAAGACTTAAGTGAAAGCTGGAGATTCACCTTAATTCATTATCAGAGATTTATCACCAGGCAGATCCTCGGGTCGGGCATCGTAAGCATTTAAACATATAAACAGCTGAAATCAGTTAACTCTTTTAGAAACCAAAAAAAAGGTCATTTTAAAAAATTCTTATTTCTAAGCTAATATATATTTTTTAAACATTTGAACACATCATACATTTTTGTTTAAGGCTAACGGGAAGATGTGTGCCATTTGAAAGAATGATTTGTTAGGGTAAGAATGACTTTTATTCATTCTGCTAGGGTCAAGCTGCAGGGTATGTGCGCCTCAAAGCGCGAGGAGGGTCTGTTAAGCTTAATGGTGAGATCATAGCAATTTATTAGCGCGCACCTGCTCTCTGTTCTGTGCTTATTTACAGTCCTTTACAGGTCAATTAGAATCTTTAATGCTGGCTAAAGGACTGTGCAAGACTTAAGTGAAAGCTGGAGATTCACCTTAATTCATTATCAGAGATTTATCACCAGGCAGATCCTCGGGTCGGGCATTGTAAGCATTTAAACATATAAACAGCTGAAATCAGTTAACTCTTTTAGAAACCAAAAATATTAGGTCATTTTAAAAAATTCTTATTTCTAAGCTAATATATATTTTTTAAACATTTGAACACATCATACATTTTTATTTAAGGCTAACGGGAAGATGTGTGCCATTTGAAAGAATGATTTGTTAGGGTAAGAATGACTTTTAATGCAACCTGCTAGGGTCAAGCTGCAGGGTATGTGCGCCTCAAAGCGCCAGATCATTTCAGTTCATAAATATTGGGAGAATATGCCAGCCTATTCTCAGCAGCTTGATACATTGATAAATGGGTTAGAGGGGTCTGATGTCAGATCGTGAATACGCGTGTGCGAGCGAACTTTTGATTTTGCTTTATAAATCATTGTGTGAGGTGTACAGCCATTGTGTGAGGATGCGTGTAAACTCCAAATATCAAAATGCAATGACTTGGTTATACATAATTATTATGATCATTGTTTCCTACTTCCGGTCCTTTTTTTTTTTTTTTTTTTAAACACTTTTTTTTTTGTTTTTGTTTTGGTTTTTTTTTTTTTTTTTTTTTGGCTCCTAACTCCAATATTATCAACAGAAGCCCTTTGCCTTTGGCCATTTTGATTGGCTGGGCTGAAATAAAGTGTGCGGCTCCGGCCGCGAGCTTTTTCAGTTGCTGAATAGCGCAACAGCGTACGATTTCGGATCGCGAATACGAATGCGCGAGCGATCATCCGATTCTGCTTGATGAATCAGGGGCATTGTGTGAGGATGCGTGTAAACTCCAAATATCAAAATGCAATGACTTGGTTATACATAATTATTATGTAATTACTACTTCCGGTCCTTTTTTTTTTTTTTAAACACTTATTTTTTTGGTTTTGTGTTGGATTTCTTTTATTTTTTTTTTTTTTGGCTCCTAACTCCAATATTATCAACAGAAGCCCTTTGCCTTTGGCCATTTTGATTGGCTGGGCTGAAATAAAGTAACTCCTGCCCAGGTGCATCGGAATTCATTCATTCCTGGTACGTGCAGGGGAAGCCAGGATTGCCAGGTATCGCTGACAACAAACAAACAAACAAAAAAAAGTCTCACAGCTGGAGGGCGTCAAGCAGGAATGAGCAGATATTGCAGAGGGGACACCGCCTGTCCCTTTCTGTAATAAAAAACTTGCCTATCCGTCTATTGTTTAAATGCTGACTTAAAGTCATTAAAGTGTGGCTTGCATACCAAAGTCACATAAAAGTCAAATAAAAATACTTTTATGTAGGATAAACTCATTGGGCCTGATTTAATAAAGCTCTCCAAGACTGAAAAACATAAATGTTCATCAGTGAAGCTGGGTATTTCAGCAAACTGGATCTGATCCAGGATTTAGAACATTTGCTAACAAATAGCAAATTACTTTTAAGAAATCTATTCCAGGTCACCCAATCACCCAGCTTCACTGATGTTAATGTATCTTCTCCAGCTTAGAGAGACTTGAATAAATCAGGCCCATTGCATTCCAAACACAAATAAAAAAACAAAAAAAAAACTCTGATATATTTCATGGGATTCCTGGTTTTTGGACATTATATTATTTACATTTATATATAGGGATTTATATTATAATGTGCCAGTCACCTGCCCTATTTGCAGAGAATTTCATATGTCCTAATATTATAGGCTAAACACATATTCACTCATTTTTGTTATTTTTAGGATCTTCAGAAGTGGGTGGATGGTGTAGATGAAAATGGATTTGTTCTAGTCTCTTTTGGAGCTGGGGTGAAATATTTGTCTGAAGACATAGCCCAAAAACTGGCAGGCGCACTGGCAAGATTACAACAGAAAGTTATTTGGAGGTAAGATATTTTATTATGTATGTTAAAGTATATATAAATCGTTTTGGATGAATTGTGGAAAGATTAAAACTATGGTCAGGTTTTTATTGCTGTCCCTATTCCACTGAGGAAATTGACCTCCTACTGTTGTCACTGGGACTGAAAGTAAGAAAATGTATGTTGATAAATTAGGTCACAACAACATATGACAGAAGTGACACTCAATAGGATGCATCAATCGGCCGCTTAAAGCTCTCAAAGAATGGTGAAGATAGACTATAATGGTAAAACCTGGGTTATCCTGAAGACCTGGATTCAAACCATAGCTACAATCCATGTTACCAAACAAAAATAAAATAGGATCAATAGACTCACCTGCACTGTGAGAAAGATGAAAAAATGAAATTAGGGAAGAATAACTTCACATATATAAAGCATGCCAAGAATAAAATACAAATTGGGCAGAAGTTTCTGTTTCCATTGCCTCTTTTGAAATGGCACCTTTTTTACCCTACCTAGAACCATAATGGCTCCATCTACCTCTGTCTTAAGACACCCAACGTCTTTCCCAGCCTGCCCCAGTCAATTCACTCTTCTATGCTGCACTTGACTTGAGGGGGTCCAAGATTAGGCCAATGCTGAGTTAAAAGGGGGAATGAGTAACCACCTTTATTTAAAGCACATTGCCTTCTTTATAAAGGAACACACAATACACCACATTGCTTACTGGAAGAATTTTGGCCACAGCCTTATTGTATTAAACTTTTGTTTACACAGAATTGTAAACCACAATTTGAATGATCAATTCCAAAATTACATTTTACAGGGCCCCCCGTAGGTGTCAGCAGCCACAGATGTCACCAGCTTATAACAAGTTCTACTTGTCCTTCTTAATCCAGACGCTTAATCAGTGATTGCCAATCACTAGTTATACCAGTTTTTTTATTCTATCCAAGTCATAAAAATTCAGAGATTCATCACTTTGTTTTTTTTGGAACTGTTAGGGGCTGCCACAGGATTCAACTATTGTTACTCAAAAACTAAATGCCACACACCACGGGCCACCCTGAGAATCTGATCAGAGATACTAAAATGACTTTGTGAGTTGCTGAGGACAAGGTAGAGATTTAAATACATATGTTGCTCAGTAATAAATGTAAATTACCATGCCGTTAATGCACAGTCATTCCCCGTAGAATAGAAAAGGGTGTACATGTGCATTATGGCACAACTGCGTATGCAAATTGTGGTAGCAGCTCTGGGTGGGGGGTGTGTGTGTGTGTAAAGGAGACATGACACACCCTTGTGTGTTAGCTGCAAATGTAATGGTTGCGCTCCAAACCAACCTGCTAACGTCCAAACTCCCAATTGCAACACAAAGATAGCAGTGCAACAGGGATGGCCTGGGTTTTATTTGAAAGAGCTGAAAATAAAGGAGTAACAAAACACAGTAGAAACAGCATTAAGGGAGTATAATAACAACACAAAACAAAGTAAATGGTTACAGAAACCTGGACACCGATGATTGCTGACTGGCTACACCAGCCGGTAGTTTTATGAACTAACACAATGGGTCTGAGTCTACTATTCCATTCAACAGAGGGAGTTCCAGACCCACTTCTTGTAGTTGCCCTGCAGTAAGTGTCACACTGCACAATATGTAATACTGTAACCCTCCTAACTGGCAAAGAATGACTGACAGTCATCAGTGATAACACTGAAACACTTCTGCAGCATGAGTATTAATAGAACTGGCTGGTTTTACCAACAGTTTTTCCTTCCAATCCAGCACAGAGCAAAAAAATTTATAACTGACGCTTAATGTACTGGCAAAATCTCTGTAACTGGGGCAAAGATGTCTGGCTTGAAGGAAATTCTCAAGACAGGATACCGAGGAGATACAGCTTGCACCGTCCTCCCCACACCCGGATTGCTTCCCCTTCTACTCATACAACAGGCTCCTTCCCCCTGCTCTGCCCCCTCCTCCCCAGTCCTAACATTGTCCAATAACTTTGGTTTTTGGACAACACGTTCCTTTGCATATTGCATTGAAAACACTGGGGGCTACACTGCTCAGCATATCTACATTTCAATTATTTGAAGGGTGCTTCAAGGGGAATAAAGCTTTATATTTAAAATAGTAGTATGGTTATCTTCTCATTTTTCTAATTTAGATTTTATTGAAAATGTAGAACTTTATATAAAATTTAATGATGGACATTCACAACACCCTGTTAAGAACCATGTTTTTTATACCCTGCACTGACAAATGACTCTACATTCAGAGTGAAATAAATGGCTTAGAATATGTACACACGTCAGATGATTCTCACCCGATTTGAACAGTTGGGCTCAGTTCAGGTGAGAATCCTACATTACAGAAGTCGCCCAACAACAGGTCCTAACAGATCCATGAGTGATTGATGGGGTACGACTACTATACCAGTGAAGGGGGAAGAGCAAAGCAGGTTGCCACTCGTTCATTCTCCCACCACCCCTCTTCATAGAGCAGAACAGTGCTGTGTGTACATCCTTCGTTAATTCATCTGTCTCTCTTTTTTCTTGCTGGAAAATTGTTTCTAGCAACAATAATTGATTATGTGTAACCAGTCTTAGTGTTGTGTTATGAAAAAATAGGATCTGCATGCACATATTTTGTTAATATAAATTAATAGTAATAATATATGTTTGCTTTTTAGGTTTTCTGGACCCAAGCCAAAAAATCTCGGTAACAACACAAAACTTGTAGAATGGCTACCCCAAAATGATTTACTAGGTCAGTAATTTATGAAAAGCATCATTTGTTCTTATGTTTTTAAGTATTATATATTAAGATACAAAATGAAGGAATTTATTAATCAAGAATATGAAGGTAAACCTGGTATGACCTACAAAAGCTGGTACAGGTTGACAATCAAAAATCCAGCCATCAATAATTTGGATCCTTCAGTTTCCCTGCATGAATTTCAGATCGCATTTTCAATACAGGGACTGCAGTACACTGTTTGGCCACTAATGTTTTCATGGCACTGTTCTGCAGAAACAGTTGTAAGGTCTTGCTTGATAAACTAAATACACGCTGAGATGTCCCTTCTGCGTGCTCCCTGCAACTGTGCCAGATGTCCGAGGTGCTGCTAGAGGAAGACTGGTCTGTGTGTGGCGGTAAGTATAAAAAAGAAAATCCAGAATTTTCACAATTTGACATTCCTCAGGTCTGGAGGTTGCCGGATTTTTGAATGTCTACCTGTAATACAATCTGGAAATACTGATTATCTAATAGTTATCCCAACCTGCTTGGTTTTTATAATTTCTGAGTTGCCGAGCCAAAAAAATGTGAGGAGTAAGACAACACTAAGTAAGTAATGCAAAATGTTAAAGCAAGTGGCAGACAGGCAATTTTCATTTTTAAAAGGAATGGTCAGCAATGACAAATATTGTGTTTCTTCCATGACAGTTTTCTCATGAATGTATTTCCTTTTGCCCCTTCCCTTCATTATGTGTTCACCTGTGTGTATGTGTGTCTAAGCACAGCTCCATCTCTTCTCTTTAATTCAGGAAAACATGTGTAAGTGTTAGAACCTTAGTAATTGTTACTGATTGCTTTTCTAGTGGGGGATTGCCTTTCACTTTGTGTCCTGATTACAGGGTGCTACAGGGACAGGAACCAATGGGAAATCCCTCCAATAGAAAGAAAGTCAAAAGAAACAGGTTTTTGAATGAGTAAAGGGTTAAGGCTAGGAACACATGTGCAATAGTTCTCATCCAATAATCAGCTCAGGGACTTTATTCTTACGAGATTCCGAGATTCTTCGTGCCTATAGTGTCTGTTGTCCATCATCCGAACGACCGTCCTGATGGATTCACGGACGATGGACGACGAACGATCGTAATGCAAGTGAGAGAGTGCAGTGAGGTGCCGCTCCATCGTTCCCCCCTCCCCTCTCCATAGAGCAGAAAGGTTAGGTGTGTACAACACTCGTTCATGCATCGTGCAGTCGTTTTTCATTGGAAAGAATAGTGAAAGATCCTTTCCAACAACAATTATTATCAGGTCAGGATATCACCAGATGAGAATAATGATTTTGTTTTAAAGTGTCAATTATTTGAGCTAATGAGTACGATAGGATTTAACATGTGCAGGCAATGAAAGCTTAGTATACCTTCATAAAGGTTTGTGAATGAAGCCTATGCCCTTTTTTTTTTACAAATTAAGTCAAAAAAGCAAGAAATTTGTTTGTAATCTGATAATTTTCTACTTATCTGATTGTATACTCACCACATTTGCATCCAGCCAAGTTATCTGAATTTCTAAAACATTTTCTGAAACCTTTATTTAGACAAATGTCCTGCAATGCCACCCATGCATACTGTAATCCTAATTGTTTAATATACACATGAAATACAAACTATTGTAGTTGGTTTAGAGTCTAGTAGTCAGTAAAAGAGAATATACTACATGGTATAGCTAACTCTAATTAAAAAAAAAACCCAGACCATGGATAGAAAAAAAAAGATTAATATTGTATTACAGTACACAGTGATTTACTAAAGTTTTCCATATAAATTATAGGTCATCCAAAAATCAAGACATTTCTCAACCATGGAGGACTAAACGGTATTTTTGAAGCTATGTACCATGGAGTGCCAGTAGTAGGAATTCCACTGTTTGGGGACCATTATGATACTATGACCAGAGTACAGGCTAAAGGCATGGGAATCCTTCTAGAGTGGAAAAGTATGACCGAGGATAACTTGAATAAGGCTCTTTCAGATGTTATTAATAACCACAGGTAAGCAATTCTCTACCTATTTTTAAGGCATTGGCATGTAAATCATAGTGATAACGGTATACAAAATATGCTCATAGAAGATGCAGCCTGTAGAAGCTGCATTTTAAGATGCCTGTTAGGTACCTGGAATCAGTATAAAGACATTGTTTAATACTGCTATGAATATTAGGAGTTGTTGGCAATTAGTTCTATAAACATTAGCAAATGAATAGGCTTCCTTAAAGCAAGGCAGTTACAGCCAACCAAATTATGTTGCCGTGTTTAATTGAACAGCTAATTTTTATATTGGCACTCCCAAGCTTAAAACCTGAAACCAATATTTTAATACAGCTTATATTTAGACATCTAAATGTATCTGCCATTAGTAGCTATAGATCTGATTTACAATGACTTTCTCTCTCTGTACTAATATGTTTATTTCATCAACTCAGTTATAGACAACAAGCCATGAAGCTTTCAAACATTCACAAAGATCAGCCTGGCCATCCCGTCAGTAGAGCCACTTTTTGGATTGACTACATTCTTCGTCACAATGGAGCCGAACATCTTCGTGCTGCTACTTATGACATCCCCACATATCAGTACTTTTTAGTTGATGTTGTGTTAGTCCTTATTGCTGTTGCTGTTTTAGCCTGGTATGCACTTTCCAAGATTGTAAAATACCTGCGGAGAAGTAGAAGTGCCGATTGCACTTCTGCAAATGGACTTTGCCACAATGGTTTACCAAATGGGAAGCACAAGAAAAATGGGCACATTAAACATAAGGAAAAAGTGAAATGAACTAATGTATAGTTTTTGAAAAGCCATTGCACCAAGTCTAACTTTCTTTCATAATACTGGATTCTTCGCTGCATCATGGAATATACCTGTGGTAATGGCCCCAGTGGTAGGAAACCTATGGCCATTCATTTTAACTTCTGTTTATTAAAATTCTTGTTTGTTGTTTTACCTATTTGAGCATTCCGCTGCACTGAAAGACTTGAAGCTTATCATTATTTACATTTGCTAACATATTTAAGCCTTGTTTATTGAGGAACCCTATAAATCTTTTGCATCTTTTCCTGCAAACTTATAGCATAACATATCCCAATATATTTTCAGAAAAACAACACTTTGGAGAAACACTTAAGACTCATTCACTCCATGCCCTATTCATTTACATCCTATGTTACTGTGTGCTGCATTAGGGCAGCACAATCATTTGAATTAGCTGCTCAACACTCCACAGTGGTCCAAAAATCAGACCAGCACTATTTTCTGAAACGTAATTCCAAAGCACACAGTCAGCTCTGAAGATGCATTTGTGTGCTATTAAGAATAAATCACAGAGTATTGCACAACTCACAGTATACATGCTCCCACAACTATATATGTGAATCAATCCCTAGCATTTACTGGCCTCTTGTGTATTTAAAAGTCCTATAATATAAAGAAGAATTAAAAACATTTGTTCCTATGTCGCCACTCCTTTTCGGTTTGTAAAAAGCTGTATGTGGTAGTAGTATAATGGAGAAGGGGTATTACTTGTGTTTCCTTCCTTTGTCTCACACGGATCATAAAGCAATTTAGGCTCAAACATCAAAATATTAAGTTATTTTTCATATTAATGGTATTCACAGCAATAGAAACAGAGACATAATCAATAAATTATGGCATATACAAGCAGTCACTCTATACAACCCAGTTTTGGTGCAGTTTAATGGTGTACTGCAGATAAATTGGATTAAAAGACTGAAGATAAAACATCATGTTTATTACAATGCATGCAAAAAATGTTGTACAAGGTTTTAGTGATGGCTGTTCACATGACCAAAAATAAAGAAAAATAAAGCTTAAAGTTAATGTCACTTGAATGAATGCAAAAACAGCTTTAGGCACTGTGGTTACTATGTTTTTCATACAGGGCCATTCCCAATTGGCAAAGCTCTGATACCTGTTTGGTCACCTTTCACCCTCACATTAATGATGGCCCATAGATATGATGGGCTGACATATTGAAGAGGAGTAGATAAGCTTAGTCTCAGCTAGGTAGTGTCAGAGTTATGCTTGTTCAAAACAACCTCATATTTCTCAGTAAGAGCTGCTGAGTTTGTGTGCCGGTACTTAGGTATTTAGGTGACAGAGTCATTTTAATGAAGATTCAATACAATCAGCTTAACTCTAAATTTTAAAATAAACAAAGCGTGTTAATAAATATAGTATGGCAACACATTTCCATTTCTGTCAGGAACATTTAATTATGTGTGGAAAATATACATCTATTTTACAAAACAAAATGTTACACCGGAGTGTTGTAGTAAAGAAAAAGTCATATATTTTACTGTGAATACTCACATGTGCCCACATTTGGACCCATGATAGTTTTATGTGAAGCACACATGATTTGTGAACTTTCCTTTACCAATAGAGAAACCAATTATTCACAATAGCCGAGATATTTTCAAACACGACATAATGAACATTTCATTTTTTTCATTCACAATCACCCCCAGGTAAGTCCTACATGCTATGTCCCTCACCTGACCATTGTGGCCAGTGCTTGAAGAAGGCTGGGGTTGGACTATGTATGGCTATCTTAAAATAATCATTACAGTATGATATGCTCACAAAGGTACCTAAACATTGGTCCAACCAATACATAGACTATGTTGCCTCCTTTTTAAGTTTGTATGATCTATTCCTTTCTTACAAAGCAGCTTGCTTAGTTTATGATTTCATATTTCTTTAAAAGTATTGTTATTGAGACTGAGCATAAATAGGAGGAATAAATATTGCAAAAGTATTATCTTACATTGTAAAAAAAATCCTGTAGATAAAAAACATGTCCCATTGTGTTTACTTTGAATGAGTGCACATATTGTCTTTGTGTATGTACATACAGAACCATTCTTTATTTATTAACCAAATTCAGTTATACAGGTTTTAGTTTCCACCTTGCCCTCCACCAGGAGCTACATGAAGTTATTGCAACTCCCAATTAACTAACAAAGCATTTGAAGCAGTGATTGGTGGAAAACAAATTTTTATATTAAGTGTACAGGTATTTAACTTTCGAGTAAATGTAGAGCATAAAAGTAAAGGTGTATTCCATTCAAATTGTGTAATATTTAAGTGTGGCAAATACATAGATACCTAAGTTGTAAAAGCTGACATAGCAATATTAACCATGTGTACGTATTCCATGTTGAATTGAAGTAAAAGAGAACCACTATCATTTGTGAATAAAATACCTATATTAGAAACAAAGTGTAATGTTATAAAATGTATTGTAATTACAATATAAAACAACACCAACTTGTCTATACTAATATCAGCCCTACAATTTTTACATGGACCACAATAAAAAGTAACTCTTTTTTAAAATTTTAGAAGAAACATTTATTAAGTTTATGTACAAGTAGTAATAAAAATAAACAATGTTACATTTTGAGAGTTTTGTGTCATTTTTAGACTGCATCCTCTGTATTTCCTTTTATTATTTTATCTCTTTTTAATGGCCGAATGTTTGTGGAATGCTGACAATTAGGCACAATATGTGGCCAGAAGTATCAGGACACCTCTCCAATCACTGAGTTCAGGAGTTTCCATTAAAGGATACTGTCTGTGCTACATCTTACAAAAACATTTCAGACAATTGTGCACTTCCAACCTTGAAGCAACAGTTTAAAGTAAGCCCTTTTGTGACCCAGCATGACTGTGCCCATGTGCACAAAGATAGCTCCTAAAAGACATGCTTTGATAAATATATATATGGAATAACTTGAGAATCCTACACAAAGCTCCAACCTCCATATTATAGAACAACTTTGGAATAATTGGAAATCTGATGATCAACCAGTACTCATTTAACATCAGTTCCTCAGCTAACACATATTATTTTGGCTAAATAGACCCAAATTCCCACTGACACACTCCAAAATCCTCTGAAAAGACTTGCTGGAAGAGTAGATGATGTTAAAGCTGCAAAGGATGATGGTGATGGGGTTTAATTTATTGCCCAGGATTTACTTTGGAATGGGATGTTCTACAAGCCCATATATGTGTGATAGTTAGCTGTCCTTAGATTTTTGTGTGTTACTATATTTTTGAATATAGATGATACCATATTCAGTAAGATGTCAGCTAACCATGAAACACAGATCTTTTGATATGATTTATTTTCATGATTGATAAATTATTTTTTTAATAACAATGCAAACATGGAGGAAGTATCATATGGTAAACATATAAATATAATTACTATGAAAATTGATTGTAAAATAAGACACCAGCTCTTATTTTGGGCATTGTGACATGGGCATAGCAAAAGACAGGAGAGTGACAGATGAACATGAATGTCAAAAACCATACTCAATTGTTCCATTTTATAAAATAATAAAATGATGGACATTATATACTGGAACTCCTTAGATAAATTTAGCTTTGTCAAACATTCAGCTTTGTCAAGTATAAAATATCTATTCAGTCTTTTCAAAAGTACAATCATGTTTGTTAAAGAAATAGATTATAGTTGTCCAGAGATTGATTGATAAAGCATGTTGCATAGGTATATGCATATATGGGAAGTTAGGATAAGTATGGCCACATAAATGTGAAAGTTCATATTCTGTGTATTCTTGTGCTAATCAGGATGCTTGTTATTTCACTGGGCAGCAGGGTGTCTCAGTGGTTAGCACTCTGGTCTTTGCAGCGCTAGGTCCCAGGTTTAAATCTCAGCCAGTACACTATCTGCAAGGAGTTTGCAGGTTCTCCCTGTGTTTGCGTGGGTTTCCTCAGGGTACTCTGATTTCTTCCCACATCCCAAAAACATGCAGTTAAGTTAATTGGCTTCTCCCCAAAATTGATCTTAGACCGTAATAATCACATATGACTATGGAAGGGAAATTAGATTGTAAGCTCCTTTGTAGGACAGCTAGTGACATGACTATGGACTTTGTACAGCGCTGCGTAATATGTCGTCACTATATAAATACTGTGTAATAATAATTTCAGTAAAGAGACTAGGAACACTTGAGATCTCAACAGGTCCTAGCAAGTGATCACTATTATTAGGCAACTGCTCAGAGCACTTTTGCAATTATTAGAGGCCTATTTTAAAATCAATAAATGTGATATTTAGAAAACATTTCCTGCAGGTGAATCAAAATATATACCAGGAGTAAACACCTGCAGCAAATGTTTAGTGAATGTCTCTGCTTTATAAACATACTGTTCAGTATTATTTTGTAAAGCAAACAGTTAAACTTTCCAAAGTACACAGTTTGCGCTGACTCTTACCAGCAAAGGCTCTTTACAATGCACACTGTATAAAAAGTCCTCTTGAAGGCACTTCTCAATGCACTTTAAAAGCAGGAGGGTCTTACCAGCTTAGAATTTTGCATTTTGCAGCACTTCTACATGTTTTATGATACTATCAATGCTCCCCTTCCCTCACCAAAATTACTTAGCAGCTCTTTCATTCTTTATTACCATTGCATGCCAGGACCCTTCTATTCTAGGTTATTTCTGTTTGATACCCAGCATGCCTCCAGGTTAAGTAATGCCTAACTTCACACACAGCCCACTGGTACTGTGCCTTGGAGGCCATCTTCCACTAAATTTTCACCAGACTTACCTAAACTCAACTTACCTAAGCTCAATATTCTCAGTGTAAGTGAAACTGGGAAGATTCCCGAAAATGCCATTATATCCAGTGGTTACAGATGATGTGGTGATTTACTGCAAAAGTTTATTGAATGATTATATAAAATGGTTCCTTCCTGAAGAAGTGGCCAATACTGCGAAATGTGTAGAAAATGTAACAGTCATTGAAGAATTCTGCAGAAGAGTGACACACCTGTGGTTGAATAACAACATCTATTATAATACATTGTTGCTTTATTATTTGATTGTACAGTGGGTCTTTTTATATTAGCAATCCCTCTTTTAACAAATAATTAAAGTATCATTCTTTTAAGTAAGATAAATAGTTGTGTTTGTCAAAGTTAATGTCCTGTGAGCTCTGTTGGAATTTTGTTCAGCTCCAAATAGTTCAGGTTGTTGGGGTGTGGCATTTACAAATAATTCTATTTAGCTCCACCAATAGAACTAAATATTAGAAATGCCCAAAGAGCAATTATTCATGTATACCTGTAAAAAGGAACTTTCACTCCTTTATATGTAATTACCTTCTCAGAGTACTCATTTGAAACACAGCTATATGTATAAAACAATTGCTGTAATAATAATGAAGTGCATTTATGAGTCTGCTGTAGAATGTAATTGTCCACAACGGCATGGAATCTATGAACTTCATTTGTCAGAATGCCTAAAACAATAAATAGAGAGGAAGCACTGTAGTATTGGCAATTTAATTGTACATAAAATGTCACAAAAGTCCCGTTTTACCGTTGTTGAAATGAAACCAGCGATAAAGCACAAAGAAAGGATAAAGCTGAACCATATTACAAAGACCTTTTTAGAGAACCGTCTGTATCATGTTGCCCAGAAAAGCAAACCAAGCATATAGGTTGCAGTAATCAGAACTTCCCACCTGCTCAACTTTTGAGGAACAACACTGATACTTGATCTAGTTCTTCAGGATTTTCCTTCTATTTGTTGTTTCTGTCTACTTAGTAACATTTGAAACTTATGTTACAGCAATCAGCACAAGAGTGTGATGTAACACTTGGTTATAGGGTTGGTTTAGGGTGTTTTTTTTTACAAATGACTAAATGATAGTTTACTTACTGAATAGTTTGTAAGTATCACTAGTACCATTAGTACCACTAGTTGGGAGTGGCTCCCTTGCTGGCAATGCTAGAGACATGACTGCCCTGTTGCTAGCGATTGTGATTCTACAACAAACTATATGACTTTGCACACCTTTTGTTTTGACACACCTGGCATATAATCATCTTATCTTAACTAAAAGTTAAGCTGGGTTTTCAAGTAATCTAACAATAAAAACATTGTGTAACTGAAACTTTGTTCCAGAAAGCCAAACAATAAACTGACAGTTCATACTGAGATCTTAGTAACCCATTGATATCACTGGAAATAATCACCATCACTATAGATATATAGACAATGTCTTTGTGTAGATGTATATACACAACACACTAAAGCTCCTCAGCATTCTACACTCATTCCCAGAGAACTTTTGAGCTGTTTTGTTATTTAGAGCTTAGACTACAATCCAGCCATGATGTATCGGTGTGAATATTGGAGATCTATGAATGCAGTTGCAGATACAATTACTACACAAGAAAATATGGATCTGTGACACAAGGAGTTTTTATTATACATTGCTTTTGCTCATGCCAGGGACATCTTTCTCTATGAACAATAAACTTGTTAGTGGAAGCCAGTGGCAATGGAAACTATATACAGGTTTAGGTATTTACATAGGGTTAGTATCTCCTGCCTGCTCATCTACAAAGCTATGGTTTACCCATTATGACCATTCCATTTCCTAACAAGGTGATGAGAGTAGCAGGACTTTTGTTGTAGCACAAAAAACTGTCCGTAAAACATTTCAGTTGGCTATTTTGCTGTAGCCTTGAGGAAGAGGAAGGGAACTTTATCAGTAACAAACTAAGCCTGTAGCAGGGACAAATTAAAGGGGTGGTCTGGAACTGTGAGGACCCCAAAAAATCAGTACTGTCCTAGGGACACCAAGACAGTTGTGAACTGTGTTACACATATATATGGCTTAGAATAAAATTACTTGTAATGAAAAAAATTGACTCCAAATTATCTTTAAACCAGTACATTGAAATTCTGAATGATGCTGAGCGCACACTTTTTTTTTTTATTGAGGGGCATTTCAGCCTATTCAGCCATACAGCAGGAAAGTGTGAACCCAGCCTCAATTATTCTTGGAGAGAGTAGGTTTAGTTTCAAGCTTTCCAGGCCCTATAGAGGCGGGTGATCCAGCAAACCTGTAATGAATCTGCTCCAGGATTGAAAACATTTCCTAACATATACACAAATAGCAAATGTGTTTTAAGAAATCCATTCCAGGTTTGCTAGATTATCCAGGTAGCCAGAAAAAATTATATTTTCCAGCATTGGGCTGGAAAAGAGCTTTATTAAATCAGGCCCATAGAGTCAGAGGCAATTCTTAGGTCCTGGAGTAATAAAACATGTACTGATTCAGACTCTTATTATTTTTAAATTGTAATGCAAAAAAGCTAAAATTGTCTCCTTGGCAAATATTAAGCATAGTAATCTGTGTCTTCCCTGTAGGATAAAAGCCTACTGGATAAATAAGGGTTTGCGGAGGGTCATTCACAAGCTGCCTTAAAATGTTCCCTGGTTCCTGCAAAAAGCTGATGCTGGTTTCACATATCTGTAAAATTTGCCAAGCAGAGTGTTAAACGTCAGTCACCCAACTGGCTTACCAGTGATTTAATGCCTTGTATGTTGAATACTTTTATTCAGTAAAATACATATTTAGCATTTTAAAGTAAAGGAGTTATAAGCTGAGTTGAAAGTTTTATTCAATGACTCCACAGTTCTGGCTAGGAGCTGATAAATAACTTCAGTTAGGAGCTACCAGAACACACTGACGTGTATAGCTCAAATCCATAACATGGCCATGGTTGGCCTTGGTTGAAACCCACTTTCCTATGTTCATTTTTTTGTGGTTACTGATTTTATTGTTATACTTTTACAAGTATTTTACTGGAAATTTTTAAGATTTTTTTTTAAAAAAAATGTCATATCTTTTTAGGAGGTGATGAAGGTAACATAACTTATTGATCTATGAAACAAAACTGCAGTCTGTCACTTTACTATAGAACCATGAGCTTTAATTAATAGATTTTTAGTCATTCACCAATGTATTTGCTATGCATTGTGCATCATATCTGTTCAAACAAGAGACAGATGGTTAGTGATAAGTGATAAGAAACTATCATAAAAAGGAAATGACAGTTTTTCTGAATAGCTAAAAATGTATAATAAAAATACATATACAACATTATATGTATATTTAAGGTTTAATATTATAAAACAGAACACATCCTCAAGTTAGTAAATCCCTTCTGAATGAAGTGGGATAGGGTTTAAATAGTTGTAAACTCTAGCTGCGCTAAAAATAGTTTATTAAGCACTATCTAGTGCCAGTTTAATTTTTTACATCAGTGCTGCTGATCTCCAGTAAATAATTTGCATTTAATTCCTGTCTACAATTAGCTGCATGTCATCAATGTACATTTCTTCTAGGTGCTAGCCACAGTAATGTTGTCACAAGCACAGAAACATGTGGTGTTCTATATAAATATATGAAGAATGTGTTGAGCTAGGGAGACCAAAGATTGAGTTTTGAAGTTAACTTTGCCTTGGAACAATCTTGCTAGAGGTCAGGAGATCTCTAGGTGTGATTGGCAGGGATTATGACCTTCTGTGGTACTCCACGTAGGGTTCCTAATATCCTGGTATGACCATGTGGGAGTTACTAATAATAGGAGTCATTTCCATGTATTAATGAGCCCCAGCAGAACAGGGCCAGGTTCAGACCTTGCCAGCTGCTTAAACAACTGCACAGAAACAGCACTGGTTCTTAAAGGTCCAGCATCTGCACATTTGACAGCTGGAAGCAGTGAGCAGTACTCAGTTCTCGCCAAGAGGCAGCCAGCACCGAGCTATCATATAAGGGTGGGTTGGCAGGCAAGGACAAGTTGCTACAGGACCCACATGACTGTCTTGGGTTTTACAGAACCAAGTTTTTAACATTTTGCAGCAGGCAGTACTGAACAGCCCACTGCTGCCTGCATTCATTATCTATGGGTGGCCAACTGAAAACTCATGGGCCGTTCAAACATAGCCTAAATATATTTAGCTGATTAAAATGGAAAGCTATCATAAGTCTTGTAGTCTGCAGTTTGCGCAGCCTTATTTGCAACTAGGATATTGGTCCACCATAAGTGCACCCATGCAGCTTTTCAAGCTTGCTGTTTGTCTAACTAATGAAAAGTAACTTTTTATTGCAGACATTTTGTAAATCATATCTAAAATAACTGTAATCTGTTAAAGGGGGACTCAAAATGTGTATTAAAATGCATGTCATGTTTAAACTAAAATCATTTATTTATTTATTAATGTTATCAGCAAGCCAACATTCTATGTTTGATTTAGTATAATGTTAATTTACTATAACAAAACAAAGTATTAGAAAAATGACATACTCTGTTCACAGACATGCTGGAAGTGGTTAACCTGTGACTTCTCCTGTTGGTTGTGTTATCTAAAAATGTCTGATTTGTTTGATGTAAAATATTTTTATTAATACCACATGAATTTATTTAGAACTGTTTCAAACCTCTAAAAATGCTGAAATAATATCTGTTTTGTTAAAAAAAGCATTAGTAATAAATCAGACAATAGATTCAGACATTATTCTAGCTTTGTAATGGAGCTGCGTTCTATTTAGAATTATGGTCAAGTACTGCCGCCATGTGGTGCTTTTATGTCTTTACAATAGCCAGTTTGAAAACATAAAAAAAGAATAACCACTAGTGTATGAAAGAACTGATGGGCTACCAGTTCCAGCGCTGCCTAGTTTTAGTATACAGTGAGGTTTTACAAAAGTTCCAATTTACTAAATTGAGACTGATGTTAGACCACATAGATAATAGTGACAGTAAGTCACCAGTTTTACGCTTTAAGGTCCCATTTTTTCTCCCCAAATCTTGTGAAGTGTACACAGTTGTGAAAAGTTTTTCTTTATAATTAGACCATAATTAGACTAAGACCATAACACTTGGTCTTAGCCGCACTATTTTGGCACTATTTGGCAGGCAGATGGGAGAGCAGTGACCTTGACAAACGTTTATTTTCCCAACAAAGACCAGATGCACCCATTTATCTCTCTATGCAGGAGAACCACAAAACTTGTAAATGACAGCTCAGTTCTACTCTCCTAAGTGACAGCCCAACATGCACACGTGTTGAAAATGCGTTAATGAGGTATCTCCTTGTCCCTCTGGGAGGCCCATAAATATACTCATTGGAGAACTCATCACTTAAGAAAAAGAGAGACAGCATGGAATTAATTGTCCACTCGTGAATATTGCCAAATTTGAATTTTTATGATGCTTTTTGATGGTTTTACATTTTATGATGGTGTAAACAAAAACAGGAAGCTGTTGCACTTAGGTAATCAAAGAACACATCCTAAATCTATGAAATATTTGATGACGCTGGTCATCTCACCCATTTAGCTAAAAAAAATTGCTCTTCAATTTCAAAAATTTTATTCAGAGCTATTGGATGTGCTAATAGTACACAGACCCAAAGGCTGATAACACTAATAATGCAGCTTATTAGACAGTACCTGGAGAAATGTATCATGTATACTTTACAGCCCGAGGAGGCAGATTCCTTCCAGTGCTCATTCCTGGACTCTCTACCCTCAATGTCAATATGGTTTGGGTCACGTCCCACTGCCCAATGGCAAGGGTAAAGATGAATGACATATTTTCAAACCTGATACACATTTAAATAGCACTTAGCAAGAATACCATATTTTAAGGTTCTTATTTATTATGGTTTATTTATTATAGGACTTTATGATCAATGTATGATGGAACGATGGACAATAGGTCAGTGGACGTGCTGTGCACATCTGGTACCTTCTGGTTATTGTTCATTGTTATCCAGAATTTGTCAATTAATGTACATTTTGCACCCTGCTTTCTTAACTCAATAAAATTTAAGTGTGAAAATGTGATAAAAAATTAACCTACTTTCTTGTACAGAATTAAAAAAACTGCCTCTGTTAAACCCTGCCCATTCACGGTAACTTATACCTTATGCACTTTGTACAGAACTTAAAGATTGGTAGGTTGGTTTTGTTTTCTCCAATGAGCCAATAGTAACTAGTTAACTAGTTAGGGTCTCTACATAGAAGTTTTTTTAAATTGTGGTAGCTGTAGTATATTTTATATATATACTAGCTGATTGAATGGCGTTGCCCGAGTATTTATTTATTGCAATTTCAAATCCATTCCGCAGTACGTAATAGTCTGCTCCTGTGACTTGGTAATTGTGATAGAGAAAACAAGTTTGACTGGAAATTGTAATCTCCTAAATTGAAAAGGGATAAAGGCTCTTTGATGAGACCAAGGCCTGCAGCCCTCTGACCGTTGACCGGTGGTTGTTAAGGGTAGCAGATGGAAATGGAAGATATGATTTCCACTGATTCCAAGAGAGCTGATAAATTTACTCAGACTTGGTATCATTGGATTCACTTCTACTCTTCTGTTGAATACACTAGAATGCTACAACCTTCTCAATTAAACCCACAATCTCCCCCTTTACATTAGCTCCTACACTATTGTTCTGTCAATGCAGTTAGTATACATATTTTAGCACGACGGATCGGAAACCCTTCCCCCTCGCACATATTTCTGTTCAAGTTATATTTTATTGTAAACAATTTTTTTTACTGCTGATATGCAATGTTATCTCATATACTGTTTGTTTATTGTATAAACCTTCGTGTTTCTCAATAAAAATAATAAAAAAAAAAAAATGAAAATAGAGATCTGTGTGAAAAAGTGGTATCCGTGGGATAAAAACTGTTTCACCCTCTACCTTTCCTGTTAAGATAGTGGCTTCAATTACATTGGCCAGCAGCTTCTTAACACAAAGCCTTGTGCTTTTGCAATGTTTTGGTGGGTCGAGGTTGCGTAGTAAAATAATTGGAGAGCCAACGTTAAGTAACAGAAGATTTGGTGGTAATCCAGCCAGGTCAAGTGAGTTTAGGAATTCTGTTGGGAAATTGATGACCTCATCAGCATCTACTACGGTAAGGATAGACTTGTACTCAGTGAGAGCTTTCTTTTGAGCCATGGGATGAATGATGGTCTGGCTCTTTCTCTCATTTCCTGTAGTTGGGTCTCACGCTGTTGTACTGTCTCTGAAGCTCTAAATGTAGTAACTCTTTCTCTCATTTACTGTAGTCGGGTCTCACGCTGTTGTACTGTCTCTGAAGCTCTAGCTGTAGTAGCTCTATCTCTTTTATCCTGTAGTCGGGCCTCATGCTGTTGTACTATCTCTGAAGCTTTAGCTGTAGTAGCTCTCTCGTGCAGCATAGCAAATCTTCTATGCCTGTCCTCTGTATTTTCTTGTTTACGCTGTTGTTTCATTTTTTTTGCCTTTGAATGCACTCGGCCAATTACCTTGGCCAATTAAAGGCACACTGTCACTGAGCAATACATACACACATACATACATACATACATACATGCAAATATACCTCTGACATATACCACAGCACTGTACATAGATCAGCGGTGCACTCACATGAGTCTCAGTCATATGTCTAGCAAGTTTGGTTTAAGTTTGGTATGCGTTTCCTAGTGATCACCAAATATAGCTTTGACATAAAGCACAGCGCTGAGTCATTTGTCTAGCAAGATTGGTTGAAATGTTACATAGTTACATAGTTACATAATAGGTTAGGCTGAAAAAAGCCATAGGTCCATCAAGCTCAACCACTAGAGAAATAAACATATTCCAGATATAAAACCTGATAAGACATAATTGGTCAAGAGGAAGGAAAAGAAAACCCCCTGGTACAATGTGCTTCAACAGGGGAAAAAAAATCCTTCCTGATTCCATGAGGCAATCGGATATTCCCTGGATCAACAGTCACTGTTTTTTTTTACTTTAAAGCCTTAATACCCAGTTATATTCTGTGCTTCTAGAAAAACATCCAGCTTTTTCTTAAAGCAATCTGTAGTAGTTGCTGAAAGTACTTCCTGAGTAAGCCAATTCCACATTTTCACAGACCTTACAGTGAAGAATCCCTTCCTTATCCGGAGCTTAAACTTCTTTTCCTTCAGATGAAAAAAGTGCCCTCTTGTTCTGTGTGAATAATGGGGAAGAGAGTTTTCTATATGGACCGTTTATATATTTATACAGAGTGATCATATTCCCCCTTAAACGTCTCTTCCCAAGGGAGAATAGATTCCATTCAGCTAATCTCTCCTCATAGCTTAGCGCCTCCATTCTTTTATTAGTTTAGTTGCCCTTCTCTGCACTCTCTGCAATTCCACAATGTCCTTTTTGTGAACTGGTGCCCAAATCTGGACTTCATATTCCAGATGTGGTCTGACCAATGCTTTGTACAGGGGCAGGATTATGTCTCCATCTCTGAAGTCTATTCCTCTTTTAACACAAGAAAGTACTTTACTAGCTTTAGATATTGCAACTTGGCATTGTGTGCTGTTATTAAGTCTATGATCTACCAGAACCCCCAGATCCTTTTCCATTTCTGACTTCCTCAAATGTATTGCCCCTAGACAGTATGAAGCATGCATGTTGCTAGCTCCCAAGTGCATAAATTTTCATTTATCTATATTAAATGTAATTTGCCACTTTACTAGCCAATCAAACTGTACATCCAGGTCTGCTTGTAGATTATAGACATCCTGTATGGACTTTATTCCATTACATACCGTGTTTCCCCGAAAATAAGACACTGTCTTATATTTTTTTTGGCTCCCAAAAACACACTAGGTCTTATTTTCAGGGGATGTCTTATTTTTCCATGAAGAAGACTACAGTACACATTTATTGTTGAAAGTCACTCATGATCACTCATGTTCCATTGATTGTCCCCTTCTGATCACTCATGTGCCGTTCATATTCCCCTTCTGATCACTCATGTGCCGTTCAAATTCCCCTTCTGATCACTCTATGCCATTGATTATCCCCTTCTGATCACTCTATGCCATTGATTATCCCCTTCTGATCACTCTATGCCATTGACTGTCCCCTTCTGATCACTATGAAATGAGTGTCCCCTTCTGATCACTATGAAATGATTGTCCCCTTCTGATCACTATGAAATGATTGTCCCCTTCTGATCACTATGAAATGATTGTCCCCTTCTGATCACTCTATTCCATTGACTCCATTGTCCCCTTCTGATCATTTACCCGTAATTAAGTGCAGGGATCTCCGTTAGGGCAGGGATCAGCAGCTTGCTTCCTTGTTCAGAATCGCGGGGGCACGTGTGCAGGCTTTTTACTTTCAGTTTGGCTCAAGAATAGACACGCCCTGCAGCCAGCATCAAAGACACACAGGCTGCAGCCAGCATCAAAGACACACACGTTGCAGCCAGCATAAAGGACACACACGCAGGATCAGATATCTGGAGCTGTCTCGGTGAGTACTTTTTTAATTTACTGGTATGTATGCTTTTATTTTCTTTTTCTCCTAGGTCTTATTTTCGGGGTAGGTCTTATATTAGGGCAGGTTTACAAAATAGTGCTAGGTCTTACTTTCGGGGTAGGTCTTATTTTCGGGGAAACACGGAATTTGGGGTCATCTGCAAACACAGAAATGGTACTTTTAATCCCAAACTCTATATAGTTTATAAAAATGTTAAACAGAAAAGGTCCCAATACTGAACCCTGGGGTACACCAATAATAACCTTAGAACTTTCAGAGTATGAATTAATATTTACAACTCTCTGGATCCTGTCTTTAAGCCAGTTCTCTATTCATTTACAGATTGACTTTTCTAAACCTATTGACCCTAACTTCCAAATTCACTGTCTGTGTGGTAAAGTCTAAACTGCTTTAGCAAAGTCCAGGTACACTTTATCAACTACTACTCCACTATCTACCTGTTTACTTACTTCCTCATAAAAAGAGAGTAAATTTGTTTGACAACTTCCGTCTTTCTTAAGGCGATGCTGATTATCACTTATAATATTTTTTCTAGCAGAAACTCCTCTATGTGGTTCTTTTTCAAACTCTCTAGGACTTTTCCAACTGTGGACGTTAAACTAACTGGTCTGTGGTTACCTGGTAATGGCTGAAAGGTTCTGAACTCTATTCCTCTCGGATCTCTCACCATCCCAGTGTCTCTCAGTGCATCAGAACAGGCGCCTGGGAAGAATTGGTCAACAACGCATACACTCGTATGATATCAACCAACTTTATTATAACAAACATTTAGTTTATATATCATAACAATATGCCATAGCGCATGCTCATTTATTAGAATGGAATGGAAAATCACTAATATATGTATTCTAAAGTGAAACTGTTTAGCGACATAATTTCAGACACATACAAAACATCTTGTTTTTCATAAACAATTGACATTATCTGAGTTTAGCAGAATTAACAAGGACACTCATCTTGGCAGAACATCAGGTTTTTACACATATAGTCTAAACAACCAAGGAATACATTTAGTTCTCATAACTAAGCTCTCATAACTAAAAACTAGAATAAGAAACAAAATGGAGTCTCTCAGGCCCTTTCAATGACTTTGCTCCTTTATTGAAGCTAGGAACCACATTGGCCTTATGCCAATCCATCGGTACCTTGCCAGTGACTTAATAGTCTCTAAAAATTAGAAATAATGGCTTTGAAATAACCAAGCTCAGCTCTTTGAGGACACATGGATGTAATCTTTCCCATATGTTTCTCAATCATATCAATTCTGAGCCCTTGTGACTCATTTAAGGCAGTGACATTGCTATTTTGAATTTGGACTTGAGCTCTGCCATTTTTCTTTGTGTACATAGAACTAAATAAAGTGTTTAGTAAATCTGCCTTTTCTTTATCCCCAGTTACCAACCCAGTGATATCCTTTAAGGGGCCTACATGCTTAGATCTGATATTTTTGCTATTAATATATTTTTTAAAAAATTGGGGTTTGCCTTACTTTCCTTTGCAATAAGTCTTTTATTTTAACGTTTTGCACATTTTATCTCCTTTTTTACATCTTTTGTTATATTTTTTATAGTTTTCAAATGATGAAGGTAATGCTTCATTTTTATATTTTTGAAAAGCACTTTTCTTGTTCCTTATGGCATTTTTAACATCAGTTTGAGCCACACAGGTTTAACATTTTAGCCCATTAAACTTATTACTGTAAGGAACTTACCCGCCCTGCGAGCCCGCGGTGTCCCTGGGGTTCCCAGCCACAGAGGGGGACGCCACAGTAGCAGGCAGCATGGCCGAGGCTGCTGACCTGCTCGCAGCTTGTCTGTGTCTACAGGCGGAGGGATCCGCCCTGGCCAAACTACTGTTCAGCCAGGCAGCAGCCCTTGCATCCCTTTGGATGTGGTTCCTGCTCCCAGCACTCCTGGGAGTGCACGTCCTAGGGGTACTGTGGGAAGAGGTGCGCGTGTCACCATGCGTCCCTCTTGTACCCCCCGAGGGACAGAGTTAGTTTGAATTCCCTGCGGCCAATCAGCTGCAGGGGATTTACTCAGTCTCCTATCAGACAGTGCCAGGTGGCGCAAGGTGATTGGTCATCCTGGCCATTTAAGGAGAGCCTGTTCATTACACCATTGCCCGCTATAGCCTCTGTTACCACAGTGTGCTTGGGTGTGTCTTTGTGTATTTTAAACTTTATCTGCTTGTCATCTCCTCAGTGACCTGGTCTGAAACTAACTCTGATTGAACTCTGCCAGCCCTGACCTCGGATTGTTATTGACCATTCTGCCTGCTGCCAGCCCTGACCTCGGATTGTTACTGACCTGTATTTGCCTTATCCTTCTGTACCTTGCTTGATTGAAATTAACCCTTGCTGTGCTGTGCTGTTTTGAATAAACCTGATTCAAGGATATCTGGAGTTGGTTGTGGTTTGTGTGCCCAGGCGCATTACAATTACCTATTGAAATATATTTTTCAGTGTGCTTTTGTAGAACAGACTTGAAACATTCCCATTTCTTTTCAGTGTACCTTGAGGACAATTTTGTCTCCCAGTCCAAGTCACAGAGAGCCGCCCTTAATAATGGAAAATTTGCTCTCTTAAAATCAAATGTTTTTATCTTTCCTGTTTTTGCTTCCTGATTTTATCTTACATTAAATAAATTCATATTATTGTCCCTGCTACCCAGATTCTCTTTTATATGCACATTTGTTATAAGCTCTGTATTGTTATAAAGAATTAAGTCCAGCAGAATATAATTTCTAGTTGGGGCTTCTATAAACTGTACCGTACAAATATCTTGTATTAAATTCCCTTTTGCTGTTCCTGCAGTGCCATTACTCCAGTCAATGTCAGGGTAGTTGAAATCTCCCATTAATTAAATATATTTCCACTTTTTGCTGTTTTTTCTGTCTGTGCTAGTAGTTGATTCTCTATTTCTTCATTAGCCCTGGGGGGCCTATAGTAGACTCCAATAATTAATTGTGTGCTATTCAACTTCACATTTAGCTCCACCCTAATGCCTCAACCTCATTGCTTGTTCCATCCCCAATTTTTCCTTTCACATTCACTTTTAGATCTCTTCTCACATACAGACAGACACCACCACCCTTTTGTTTGACTCTTTCTTCACGAAAGAGAGTATACCCAGGAATTTTGACAGCCCAGTCATGTGAAGAACAAAGACAGGATTCAGCAATACCAACTAAGTCATAATTCTCCTCACTCAATAAAGCTTCCAACTCCCCAATCTTGTTTGCTAGACTTCTAGCATTGGTGAATAGGCTCTTTAAATCATTGCTGCTTATACAATCGTTTGCCAAATCCTTTTGTTTTTCAGTACAACTAGTACTGCACAATCAAATGATTGTTTGTAACATGGGAAGTTCCTTACAATTATCCATAATCCTCCCCCAACTATCCCCAATCCACCTTCCACTAGTGGTACCCCTGACTAACCTTTCTGCCACCTTATTCGACTGTCCCACCCCCTCTGTCCTAGTTTAAATATCCCTCCACCATTCCCCTAAGTCTTTCCCCTAGCACAGCGGACCCCCTTTCATTTGGGTTCAAACCATCTCTGGCATACAGGTTGTACCCCAATGAAAAGTCAGCCCAGTGCTCTATGAACCCAAACCCTTCCCTTCTACACCAGGACTTAAGCCATGCGTTTAGCTGCCTAAGCTCCCTCTGCCTTTCCTGTGTTGTGCATGGCACAGGCAATATTCCAGAGAACATAACCTTGGAGGTCCCATTGATCTGTCGTTGTCGTGTTGTCTGTCGTTTCTGAGTGATGGTGGAACATAGCAAGTTTGGTTGAAATGTCTCCATGCATTTCCTAGTGATGACATACACACACACATACATACATCCAAATATAGCTCTGACATATAGCACAGCGTGTACAAAGATGACTGGTGCACTCACAAGCGTCTCAGTCATATGTATGGCAAGTATCGGAAAATCGTATGTATGTATGTATGTGTGTATGTATATATATAAAATCGTATGTATGTATGTATGTATGTATGTGTGTATGTAGTATATTTCCAAACTTGCTATACATATGACTGAGACTCGTGAGTGCACCAGTCATCTTTTTACAGCGCTGTGCTATATGTCAGAGCTATATTTGGATAAAACGCATGGAGACATTTCAACCAAACTTGGTAGACATATGACTGAGACTCATGTGAGTGCACCGCTGATCTTTGTACAGCGCTGTGGTATAAGTCAGAGGTATATTTGCATGTATGTATGTATGTATGTATTGCCCTGCACAGTGTGCCTTTTGCTTATATTTTTACCTACTTTTTTTTTTAACTATAATATAACTACACTATTAACTTATATAACTATAAGCATAGATGTGGATAGATAGATAGATGGATAGATAGACAGATAGATTGATAGATAGATAGATGGATAGACAGACAGACAGATAGATAGATAGATAGATAGATAGATAGATAGATAGATAGATAGATAGATCGATAGATAGATAAAAAGAATCTGAAGTCAGTTTGTTTTTTATATTACAAATTACAATTACCAAAAAAACAATTAACGCCCATTAATGTCATGAGGAATAAAACATGTAAATATAAAATGAACATTGTGAAAAAAGCTGCTCTTTTTTCAGCCAGGATTCAAAGAATTGACTTCATTTGCAGATGAGCATTGTAATTTATACAGTAATTTGTATTTTATTACCTTTTATTACATTTTTCACAGTACGAAAAAGCATTGGAACGACAGTTCAACAATATGACCATGGCTCTGAACAGCCTTCAAAACTGCCCGGAGGAGGTCAGCACAATTTACTGTGCATTTTCAATTAATTTAATGGAAATTATATGCTTTTTACGGAAAATGTAATACAGTCTACACTAGGGCCACAGAAGCAGAAAATAGCCAAGTGTCTAGTAATAAATACTGCTTATTAGAATTCCAATTGTTAGAAAGACTTCTATTCTAGCACTGGTACATAATGTAACTTATTCAAAAGCTTCTTGATCTATTATCTAAATTAGGGGTGGTTTGAAAGTTCTAGGCTCTTGATGACTTACCAGAACCACAACTTTTAGAAAGTTCAAATATTAATTATGTAGGAGGTCACAATGGCTCCATCGCTGTGACTTATGTCATCAAATGATATTATGCTATTAAAGAAGCACTATACACTTTCTAATGTCACAAATTGGCCTCTTTTACCATTGTTAATCTGTTTCCCATATTACAGTGAAATCAAAAATGTGGCTTAGCGGGACAAAAGATAAAAACACATTGACCAAAAGTGTTAGTTGTCTGCTTCAGTTTTTATGCATTCAGGTTTTTGCACACAAGATTAGAGGCATCTCCCTTCATCAGGATGCCACCATGTATATTTAAATGGTTCATGGTTGACGGAGGACTGGGTTGATTCACAAACACATATTTTAAAATATAAGGTATACCAGACACTATCAACAGGCTTAAGCTACGTACACACTTCCAATTATTATCGTTTGTAAACGAACGACGAACGATCCTGCACGATATCTGCGAATGATCGTATAGCACCGATCCTGTACATACAGATAACGACACGATTGTTCAAAGATATTGTACACACGTATATATGATCACTGAACGACCGTACACACGATAGATGGTCAACGATCGTCGTCCAATCCGATCCGCCGGTCCGGTCGTTCATTTCCAACGACTATCCTCGTTCGTCGGCGTCGTTGGTTACTTTTCTTACAAACGATTTTTGGCCAATCGGTCGTTCGTCGTTCGCTCGTCGTTCATTTCCAACGATAAAATTGGACGTGTGTACGCAGCTTTAGTTTATTTGCATTTACAATTTTTATTTCATACAAAAAATGTCCTCCAAAATGAGGCATATTTATTTAATAAAAAATATGTAAATGCTATGGTTTCCAAAAACACATCAAATCAAATGCAATTTGCTGTTCAGTCAAAAAATATATTTGGACATCGAGTAAAATCATCCCAAACCTGGGCAACCCAAACTGAGCTGTTGTTGAAACATTGTATATGCAGAGGTTACTTTTGGTGAAAAGCTTTAAAGTCTAACACCATAAACATACTACCTGGCCCAAAAAAGCCCCATGCTTAAAAGGTTGAGGGGGCAGGGTGGGGGTGTTGTCAGCTGATCTATTTAGTTCTAGGTTCAGTAAAATTAACTGAATAAACTGAATGACCAGGTTTTTCCATCAGTAGATTTTGCCAAAGCTAGTATTCATCAGACTCAGATTGTGAGGGAGCGATTAATGAGACATCACTTGCACACTTGGTTTGGCCACCACAGACCACACAGAGTCCAGACTTTAACCCCACTGAGAATTGTTGGGAAGTACTGGAGAAGACTTCATGCAGCATTCCATCTATTTCATTAGCAACACATAATTGAAACCACAATGTATCCTTTCTTGTTCCACAATCAAGTGTTTTTTCAGGACTTTCAAGATACAATCATATGCATTTAAAAATCTTTATTTCATTAAAAAAAACATGCATTTTTTGATCTTTAAAATTATATATTCTCACATGTATTCATTCTGTGTTATTCTTGATGCGTTTCACAGTTTTTGCTTCTTCAGAAGAATTTCTGATGGGAATATATCCTAACTCAGGCAGAGACAGAAAGCGAGTGCTGCACTTGGCAGCTTGATGAGGCAGACATGCACAGGACGGTTTAGTAGGGAGCGCCGCGGGAACCAACAGGTATTGTGACAAGAGCAGTGCCATCAGTGCAATGCCGTGAAATGTTTTTTAAATTGTTCCACATAGCATGTGCCTGTCGGAATCTGAGAGTTGCCTTCAATATGGCGCAGCGCTTATGGAGTTAAGTTACCTGTTACACAGTTTGTTAATTATTTACCTTTCACCCCCTCTTGGGCAATATTTGGTATGGTAGGTGGAGAAAGTATCCACTATTCCTGTGGTACCAAACATTTATTACTTATAGGAAATCTATCCTCCACTGCTGGATGTCCCCTGCCCCCCAATCCATCCAGCTGTTTCTAACCAAACTCTAATATCTCTTTAAAATGGAATGGGTTGAGGCCTTCTACTCCAAAGAAACTAAAATGTCACAATTCTTTGAAACTTGGGAAAGTTTTATTGGAACGGTAAATACAGCCACTAAGACCCAACTTTATAACTGTTTTAACCAGAGGAATACCAGAACAATGCCCTGATATAATCCTTTTACCCCATTAAACTATTACTTCTTATGGAGAGCTCACACTGAGCTTAATTAAGTATGCTTATATCCATTATTGGTATGACTACCCCTCCTCTGTTTTTCACCCTGGTATTTAGCCCAAGTTTTGACGTTCTTCCGATTGTGTATATCTGTATGTTTTGCTACAATAAATACTCATTTTGAAAACCTGTTTATTCTCCTTATAGTTGTTATATTTAGCCTGTTATTATTGTATTTCTGTTTAATAGCTGGTGAAACTCAATAAAATTAGTTTTTTTTTTAAAAATATGGAAATATTATAGTTATATCAAATCTTTAGTCTGCAACTGAATGCACTAGAATGAGTAATTGTCAACAAAAAAGGATAGTTTGTGAAAGCATTCAGGAAAAAGCACAGTAACTACTGTAACCTTGTTACCATTTCCTATCAAATGAATGCAGTGATTGGGAACAACAATATAGGAACAGAACTGCATAACTTAACATAGCATGCAGACCTCCATTAAGAGAAAAGGGATGAAAAAAGGGCATGCAAAAACATAAAAAGTAAAAATATGTTATCAACAAAACCAAGAGTGCATGAATATAAAATTAGGTTCTTTATTAGCAACATTACAGTAATTTAGGCTAAAAATATATATAAACTTTAGTTTTTTTTAGAAATTATTACCAAGATTTTTGAAATACCAGCAGTAAGGAACAATCAATATGAGCAACAACAAAGTGTATGATACGCTACAAGAAGATTTCATAAAGACAATTCTGGTCTGACAAGAAAGACAAGAAATTGACAACTCAGTAAATTCCAAAATAACTAGACCTATAAGTACATTTCAGAAGAAAAACCATCAAGGTAATTGGTAGTGGATATGGTCTCAAACTGTGCAAAAACGTTTGTTGGATAAGAGCGTAGAATGAGAAGAAAGGGGGAGAGGTATTGGTGGGAAGAGGGTCTAGAAAGATGGTAGGCTACTGAGACGCACGATCAGTGATTAGGTAGTGTCACAGATCCTTGTGGGACGAGGGGACCTGTGCTGTTCTCTGTGTCACCCACCTTGCAATCCTCTCTCTTTCCAGCAGCAGCTCTTTACGAGAATCTCATTCATTGTCTACTTCCTGGTCTGAACCTTGTGACTCCTAGGAGCTGCCCTTTTACCCCAGAGGACCAGGATATTCCGTGGACGCATCTTATCAACTGGCAGAATTGTCAACACTACCTGAGCTGCCTCAGCTCCAGTACTCCCTCTGGTGGTGGGATCTATCACCTGCTAGTCACATTGTCTCCCTATGTCATATGACTTCCCTTCCCGAGCCAGGAGCTGATCAGCCTTTAGAATCCCCTTCAGCTGTGCACAGCCTAACGATGGATGCTGGAAATGCCATAAAATACATCAGGTTGCACAACTAAAGGGAAGCAGAGGCTGCTGCTATCTTAGTTCTCCTGGCTGCTGCAAATGATATTGCTGGACAGAACAAACAGAGTTTTTTTTACTGTGATAGTGCACAGCATGGAGTCGCCGGACAGAGCATTTTCTAACATTCCCTTATTTAGAGAGGTAACTGGCAACAGGATGTTGCCTGAACAAGGAATACTAACCCCGGCTCTGTCCTGACTATACTTGTTTGCCGCCTGCCCTGACCTTGGGTAGTCCGACTACACTTCTGTGCATTGGTCCTATGAGGGCCACAACCTGGGCACCTCCTCCTAAAGTCCATCTCCCCTTTTAGGGTGCTTAGTAAAGCCAGAGGCTGGCGCCTTGGACTCTGTGTCCTGTTAATTCCCTTCCAAGCAGACTGGTGACACGTAGGGTCCACCACCCACCTATGATTACAGTGACACCGTGACAGGTGGTAGGTATGGAAGGTAAATAAAGTATGGTCTGAAGAGTGTGTTTGATAATTATGGGTCCAGGATGACCAGATTAACAAGTAGTGGTTCTTGGGAATTGGTTTATAAAAGGTCATCAGAGGCAAAAACCTTGAGAACAAAAAGTAAACAGTACATGACAGTCCCACCAAATATGCATGAAGGAGCTCGGTTGCAGGCAGGCTTTTTTTGAATAACACCACTGCCAACACAATGGCATCTCACTGCTAAAAGAATAGATAATGCCATATAGTGGAAGTCATGTCTCATAAAACCAAAAGATAAAAAGGGTCTGGTTACTGGCTTTGCAACTACTGATATGTTGGTTTTGTACAATACAAACCTTAACAATGGAGATTTCAGCATTGAAAACGAGTGTAATGAAAAATGCCTTTCAACACTCCCTGACCCCAACTCTTAGGCAGACACCAATATTTATCTGTAACTTAACCTCTTTGTAATATGTAATGTGTGAAACTGAAAAACGATTTGTAGCTTTGCTGCAAAACTCAATCTGCAAATCCAAGGATAGTGAACAGTACCTTCATGCAGCTCATCATCTTGGATTCTCGGAGTCTTTATAATAATCAAAAAACAATGCTACATATAAAAAAAATAAATATGTGTTCATTGTGTCTACTAAAAACATGTATGAATGGATGTTTTCTTTTCAATTGTCATGTACAAATGTTGGGTATTTACAAGTGTAAAAACAATAGGCTAGTATAATAAATTTGGAGCAGTGTCATGATAACAAGTGGTCACTAGATGGCCTCCAAGCTCCATAAAATGTAATGAGAAAGAACATGAAATAGATATAATCTCACTCCAGAAGGGTATAAACTAGAATAAAAATGTATGGATTTGTAATTTCTTCTCTAGGGGACACCCTGCCTGGATGGAAGAGTGTCTGTTTTACAAAACATTCCAAATTTCCTTCCTTTAGGTAAATTTTGTTATATTATTTCCACCCCAAAGCCAGGTATATCTAAAAGGGTTACTTTTTATGGGAATGATAAAACTGTTAAAACACACTGTGTTGCAGATTATTATTATAATACAAATGTTCCTCTGATGTTCTTATATTACAATCTCTGAGAAATAAACAACCAGGGTTTAAAGAATAAGGTGAAGGGAAGGAGGATACTCTGTTTTGCCCACCTTTTTAATGTGAAAGTAATATAAAATACATCGGTCAAGATCTCATTTTAGGCAGACTATTTTATAAAGAAGTTTTGGCCAAAACGTTAACAAAAAAGTTTATTTTCTGAAGTCATTTAGCATTGATTTTAAATTCAATTCAGCAAAGGTTGTCACATCAGGGTCCCTAAATGCGGCATAATACCTTGATAAAGGGACCCCGTGGAGGCTCTGAAACACTGGCATCAAATTGTGACCCCATGCTTTTACAATAGATTTTGGGTGTTTTTTGATTTTTTATCAGTGTCATGTTTAGTGTCGGGGCAGGCATCACCACTTTTGTTTAGGTCACACTTTAAAGGCATTGTAACTCACAAGGAGTATCCAGGAATATGTAAACATGTTTGTGAGACCTTGTGAGTATGTATATGGTTCTTTTTTTATAGGAAGCACAATGTGGACTATTTTTAGCATATATAAAAAATATTGAAGGGATATGTGTACTAAAATGATGGAATACAGTTCCTTCATCATTGGCTTTATTCCTTTAACAGTGTCCCTTTAGTGATTTCAGTCTTGCTTTGATTTACACTAAAGAGAGAGAGAGTGAGGGGTATATAAGCGAAACTTGAGTCCACTATGTTTTGCTAATGCAATTGAAAACGCATGTAATTTAATAATAACCCATTTTATTTCTTTGTTTTATCTTTTCACATTGGACTGTAGATTTCTAAAAAGCCACCTTGTTTTACTGTATTGTATTTATTATACTCAGTTTAGATACAATAATATTAATTTAAGTGGACTGCATGTGGTTTGTTTATATAACTAGGTGAGTCTTATAACATTATAGGTTTTATCATTATTCTCTATTGGGTATATTTAAAAAGCAGTAGATTTGACATTCTCTAATGGAGAATCAGCCACTGTCATTGAAAACACAGGGGCATGAAAAATTCTCCACTAAAGAATGTTTGGTGAATGTCATATTCACAGCTTTGTACAACAAGCTTGAGAAACCTAAAAGTTTATATCTAGCACTGGCTAAGGTGTAGTTACATCAAAAAAGAACTGCCTGCCTTTTTTCTGTTTTATTCATCATTATCATAAGTTTTGTATGCTGTTATTTGATGTTATGATTAACCCCAAATCTCCTCTCATTTTGCACACTTATACTTGTTCTTTGAAAAGCACTATTGTTGTGGTAATACATTGGGTATCATATCTAATATAACACTGTGCATTGTGGTGCCCTGATACACCTAGCACAATGCACCTCCGACACACCCAAGTTGCAGTGTACTATAATACACAGTAACACACATACCATGCCTTGAAATATATGAAAGGGTGGACTTAACTCAGCACACAATCATGCAATAATAAGTGTTTAATATTGCCCTGCAACACAACAATAAAAAAATAAGCCCTAAATGCTTTAGATTAGATTTAAAATAATTGAAATAATTTGATTGTTTCTATAATAAGGGATTTTCCATTCTGCTTTACAAAGCATAAACATTTAATGAACTTAAAAGGTATATAGACATGGATGGACATGCACTACAAAGTTTTAGGCTTGTGTAAGTATGTATGTGTTATGTTGTTGTTTCATTGTTATGAGGTAATGTGTTCACAATGAGGGACAAAGCTGCAAGTGAAACAGGCCTAATATGTTTATGTTATTTGGGTACCTTAGTACACAGCCAAAGTCAATGTTTGCACTAACAACAATTCATACCAACTTCATGTTGGCTCAATATAACATAAAAATGGTGGACTTCCTTCACTGGTGACCTTAACCCATGCTGCAATTACATTATGCCATATTAATAAAAAAAGAAAGAACATTACAAAACATGAGCATTTACTTGGACTTAAGACTCTGTAGAGCACTTTTCAGTACATTCGCCCGTGTATAAAGTCTATGTTAGCCCAAGAGCAATCAACACATTCAACTCAAAAACATTCAATCCACCCATTAGCACAACTCCTAGTGAAATATAAATAGTTCTTGACCTAATTCTTGAATGTTGCCTAATTTATTCCAGTCAAATTGGTTATTTCTGGCAGTAGAAAGTAACGAGTATATACTTCAAAATGTAAAAACTTAAAAAGGCAATATTTACAACAATTAAACTAAAAGATCCATGGTCATCCAAGAAAAAGCTACCTACATTAGAATCAAAGGGTAACGTTATATATTTTTTTAGAACTACAATTTAGAAAACATTAACTTGTTAATTGTAATATTTGTTTTAAATGTTTACACAGATTTAAAATGTTCTACTATGTTTTCATGTCAAGTAACATACATTTTATCTGTACAAGAAGAAATAGAAATGTTCAGTTCTGACAAGACTATGAATCCTTTTTCCGTCCACGTCTTCTTTCTACCACATCTTTTCTTCCTCTTTGCTCCATCTTCTTTTAATCTGAGTAGATTATTGGGAACCAAAATTAGAAGTCACATTTGTACTCATGTAAGTTATTCGTAAATGTTTTAACTACTATGCATATAAGTGGAATTCCATGCCCAGAGAGATAGAAAAAAAAACTTCTTTCTGATTATTGCTGTTGATCCATTGATTCTTGGTACCAATGTTTAAACTACTATAATTCCTTAGATGCAGGACATGATTTGCTGTGGCTCTCTGTTGTGTGCCCAATGTTCCATGCAACCACAATAGTTCTACATTTTCATACCTTTACGTGCAGACTGGCCAATATGAAAGTAATTGTATGGTGTTGTTTAAATGAAGATGGGTTTTTTAAATCAGTGGTCGCCAACCTTTTCAGTCCCACAGACCACTAAACTTACCAGCTCCTGACCACACATGCGTGGGGAGACGAGTGTCAATCAAAGGGGCAGAAACCTCCCCCGTAGTGACATCATCATGACATAACTCCTGCCCACTCTTTCATCGCAGATCTGAACCTGTGATGGGAGAGTGGGCTGGTTGTGTCCAGGGACACCCCCCCCCCACTTCCCTGGGATTTGTACAGGGGACGAGGTCTGCAGCTTTGGCTGGTGCGCCCCGTCAGCAGGGTCCTTCTCCTGACCCCGTTCAGGGGGCATCGGCCAGAGCCAAGAGCCGCAGGCCACCAAAATTTTCTCGCGGACCACCGGTTGGTGACTGCTGGTTTAACTGGTAAAATTATCAGCGTGTTGTTGGTAATGTTTTTAAAATGTGGTATTGTTTTAAAAGCAATCTTTCTGAAGCAACCATATTTGGTTTCACATTGGTTGCAATGTTTTATTTTCTGTAGCATATTAGTGTAAATGGACCCTCTTCATCCCTGAAAAATATTTCCTTTAACAATTAGAATACAGAGCTGTTATAAGGGGAAAACACCTTCCAACTACCTCCTAAACTATGGCCCTAACCCTTAACTAACTGTAACCCTGATGCCTATTAGTTAAATGCCGAATACGATTCCATTCACTTCAATGATAAGTGCTAAGTAAATGCTAGGGCTACGGCTGGTATTAAGCTGGCAAATGGAAGGTGTTTAGCTTTTAATACAAGCAACATTTACTACGTTAGACCATACTTCGTCCTATTCGGCTTGCTCCTACTTTCTGTTCCTTTAAAAGATCACTCAAAACCCATCTTTTCAGACTTGCCAACCCGTCTTTTTCTGTCTCTTAAACCCTTGCTACTTACCCACCATTCCATATCCCCTTTCGCAGTGTGTGCTGCTTCCTCACCTCCTAGATTGTAAGCTCTTCTGGGCAGGGTCCTCCCCTCCTCCTGTGTCACTGTCTGTATCTGTCATTTGCAAACCATTTTTAATGTACAGTGCTACATAATATGTTGGCGCTGAATATTAATCCTGGGATTTTGGTATCTAACCATTTTAAACATTTCCATAATGAATTGGCTTGGCACTGTGGTATCTGTTTTAGATCTTTTGTGTTAGAATCTTCTGTTTAGAACTTTTGTGATCTAAGAGTGTCTGAATTTGACAAAGAGTAGCTTGCAGCCCAAGTACCTAAGCGTTAAAACATTTTCAATGCAGTTAACCCAATACATACATATTATGCAATAAATGCCTATTTAAACTAAGCTAAAGCTTGTTTTTTTCTTATTGGTTTAGGCTCTCCATAAGATTACTTTCAGGAAGGTGACAATTCTGTTAGGTCTGCAGTGAAATTAGTGCAGTGTTATCACCCTTAACAGCCTAAAAGAGCTCAATTGCTATGCATGCTTAGGAGGAAGAGGAGAGAAAGGAAGTAATACACGTCACTTTTTTGAACTCTGCCTCCAATGAGTGGTGACCTAATCAGTCTCTGTAATTACATCAAAGAGATTTCTTAACTTTTGAAGAGAAAAGTGGATTTTGTAACCTAAAAACAAAATGAAGGTTTGCGCCTCTTTTACAAAGGTAAGGGAGTTTGAAAAGTTCAACATTTTCCCTGTCTAGAGGTTGAATTTATTTGTCAAAGTAGCTTACCTTTCAAAGAGAATGTTCTCAAAAGTTCTGTGTAGGAATACATTTTATCATGGTCCCTGTCAAAATGTTTCAACAAATCTTCCTTTGGAACTTCTTCTGCCAGAACATTCTTCATTTCATCATAAGTAAGATATCCATCTGCATCTTTGTCAGCTCCATAGAAAAATACCTGAAAATCTAAGGCATAAACACTACTTTAAGTAACGGAGTTCAGTAAATATTAGACACTAATAATAATGTAGGCATGGAGGTAGTTAGAAAGTGGGAACAATCACTCTTATTTTGCAAAAAGTAAAGCCTTAAAACAAGTAACTAATCATAACATCTGATTTTTGTAAAAAAACAGGGCAAAATCAGTCACTTGCATATGAGACAACCATCTATTTCATAAATCTAAATTTAGACAATATACCACTCTATCTAATTATAAATTCAACTTACAAAAATCAGAAGCCTTAAATGTTTTGTTTTACCAACAAGTACCCAATGTTCCTTAACACCAAGTTTGCCTTTTAAGTGGATGAGAACTTGTCTTAGGTATTTAGATACAAACATATCTGCAGATTTTTCCTGCATAGAAGAATTAAATTTTTACCACTTTTAAATATCATCTGTAAAGATCTCTAAATATGAAAGCAACTAGAGTTTTTTAATTCAAATACTGTAATGTATTGAAGATAAATATCATGCCTAGACAACTGTACCTATTACAGACAATGAAGATTCACCTACCCTTCTACCTATTGTTTATTACATTTATTTGGCATACGGACTCTCCACATCTCAGTAAAAATGTTCCACAGCTACCAAAGTCTAGAGATGGCATGGCCTTTCCTGACCCTGTGTTCTACCACAAACCAGTCCACTTAGCTAGATTATTAAACTGGTGCAGGCAAAAATCTTTTAAACAGTGGGTTCAATAGAAAGACTCTCTCCCATTCCATTAAACACAGCGGCGTGGTTGTCTTCTGCTGATACTACATCAGACCCCAAATGCTGGCGTTGTGGCAGAGCCCCAGAACACTATTTCATGTTTTCTGCCTTTCTTTGTGTTTTTACTGGTGTGATGTAGCAAATATTATCTATCTATCAATCATCTGAATGGTATTACCATCAGAGAAAAACATGAACTGGCTCTATACATGTGTCCGCCATGTTTAAAAAGAAATACAAGAGATCTCTTGTACAATATTTGTTAAATGCAGCCAAGGCAGTTTGGAAGAGCTGATCCCCTTTGACTCTCACTCACTGGATCCATAGGCCCCGATTTAATAAATCTCTCCAAAGCTTGGGAGAATACACTTTCATCAGTGAAGCTGAGTGATCCACCAAATCTGGAATGGATCTGGTCCAGGATTCAAAATGTTTGCTAGCAAATAACAAATGATTTTCAAAATCTATTCCATGTATTCTGAATCTCCCAGCTTCACTTCTGAAAGTGTATTCTCTCCAGCCTTTGAGAGCTTTCAAACCCATAGTCCAATAGAGTCAACAATATTATGCAAATGTAGGATTTGGTGTCTGTGGGGGATAGGAACCCCAAAAAATTCCCACAAACATGGTTTTATTGGGTGCAGTTTAAGCACCCTAGTATCTATGGATGGCAACCAGATTTCACCTCAGGTTCTGTTTTGCCATTCATTGAAGAGGGTGGACTTCTTCGTAACAGACAAAAGCTGCCAGCAAGGAGCGGGCCAGGGTTAACAAAAGCAGCAATGAAATAGCTTTGGAACACAAGACTCCATATGGATTTAGGTTAATATAACAGTGACGTCTTGATTATAAATGGAATTATATATCGGATTATTGCCTTCTCTGTTGCCTCCCCCATTTTCCTGGACTGCACTCAAATTTGCATATAGTCAATATATACTAAGTGCATAAGGACATATGGTCACATGATAAAAAAGTACATTCTAAAGAAAAAATCCTGAAGAAGCAGAGAAAAACATCTGTGAAATGCGTTGAGTTTAAGATGTTTATCTAGGCTTGTACTGTACTTTTTATGCCCTAGTCTTAGGGTGGTTTGTATTTATATTTATATTTTGTTAGTTCAAAAATAATATTTTAAATTATATGTAATAAATTGAGCTGGCATTTTAATTATTTGCAGTTGGTGTTAATTGAGGTACCTAAAAAGTTCTGTGATTCTATGATTGTGTTACTGTTTGGGTTGTTTTGGGATGTGGTACCTATAAAAATTGTTTATTAGAGAACCATATTAACATATATTGGATTGATTAAATGCTTATCAATTATACTGCTCAAGAAGTCCTGCTTCACCTTATTATATGCCTCTCTTTAATTTCCAAAAACGATCAGTGTTATGCAAATTAAATCTATGCATAATTTTCATATCAGCTTGAACAATGGAAAGTACAGTTTTGTGCAGACAATGTGCATGATGTTTCCCTGCAGAAGTACCTTACAATTCATACATTAGTCTTTCTGCAGAAAGACACAGACCACACTTTTCATGACTAATGTCATTTGAAGACAGGTATGTCACAGATTAGGAAGGCTGGGCATTGGGTTATTGAGACCAATGATGGATTTATATGAATGGAATAGGTTTCAGATTCCACCGTAACCCCCTTCCCCCTCCAATAACCTCCAACGTCCTTTTTGCAGCACTTTATCTCTAAAAAAAAAAATCTGTGTACAAAAAAAATCAGTACAAATTGCAGTAATCAGAATGATGCATCTCACCTGCTCGGCTTTTGAGGAAAGAAACTGATATGTGATTCAATTCTTCAGGATTTTCCTTCTGCTTGGTAACTGGCTGCACAATTGTCTCCGTCTTCTCAGTAACACCTGAAACTTTTATTGAAACCATTACAACAGTGTGGCACAACAGGTGAATTCAGTGTATCACTTATCTATTCTTTTAGGGTATTTTTGTTGAGGGGGGGGGGTCATGTGGCAATTTGGGTGTTATTGTGACTTAGCATGTGGCAAACCAATTATTTTAGACAGCACACCAAAGCATATATATACTCTGTTACCTGCCACCACCTTTTTTTCCTTTTGCCAATGAATAAAATGTAATTAAGACATTTACATGTCACAATGTTACTCGTTTTCTGAATATACTAGATCCAAGCCTTTCCTATCAGTTGGGTTATCTCAATCTGAAAAGCAACAGAGACAAAACTAAAAATGCTTTTTTCAACATACACAAGGAGAAGTAAACCCTGTTAGGTTTTTTATTGCTGTTTGTGTTGCAGACCTTTCGTCACTTTTTTTCTGGTGAAAAGCTAGAGTGTATAGGTTGTTTAAAAGAAAAAAAAACAAATTAGCTCCAAAATTTCTTCCTGTGTACTGTGCCATTTTCTAATGTAGCATGTTCACTTTGTTGGTAACCCCCATCTTTGTATTTCACAGTATCACCAACACCCAAACCTATTAGTGTGCTGACTACACTAACAAGTCGATGTATTTCTAAGAAACCTGTCATACTCCATGCATATATTACTGACTGGTATTCCCATAGTCAGCGTATAGATAACACCAAATGAGGACACCATGGTGCCAATACAAATGATGATATAGGGCTGTGTGATTTATAATTATACCCCTGCTGATAACAATATTTACCAGCTTAGACTTTATCATACTGCACTTCTTGTCATTGTATTCTCTGTTTTAATCACCACAATAAAACATGGTGAACCATGGGGAATGTTTTACACATGGCAGGGATTAAGCATGTCTATAGAACTAGCACATACGGATGTGGTAGGATTACCTGATCTGTTTTGGAGAACTAAAATTTGCAATGAAACATTTATTAAAACAGAAGAAAAAGAAGAAACCAATGTGCTAATGATAATCAAAAAATTATAACTGTATTTCTCTTTCATTAGTTTTTTGTGCTATGCCAAAATACTAGAAGAATAACTTACTCTGTGATGTAGTGAACGGATGCTCTGTTGGTGGCTGACCTATAATTCCTCTTGTTGTTTTAACAATTGCTTCGCCAAAACGTTCTTCTTTTGTTTGGTTTAAATTATTCTCAATAAAGTAGATATCATCTCTGAGTTGTGCAATTTGGGTGAATACTAGCTCCAGACCCTTAAAAGATTTTGAAATATAACTTTCTTTTTATTAATGATAATAATAATAAGAATATAGGAAAACAATTTTGCATTAATACTACAGTAAGCCCTACCACATCAGCAGCAGTCTAATGTTCATACAACAGGATCTACATTCAAATGTCCACACAACATTTGCAATGTCAAGTAACCCGAACCCGAAATAAATATGTCATGAGTATGTTGCTTTTGACTATGATGTAATAACCACATGCACTTGTAGCTACTATGTTTTTTGTTATTGTATGCCTTGTGCAAATTCCAACTATGAGTTCTCCATCTAGAATAATCTATGTCTCATGCATACCCCTGAAGAACCCTAAAAAAGGGGAAATGCGTCAGGTTACTAAACGTTAAACCAATCTTAAGCTAGTTATTTTCAATACTTAGCCTAGCCATCCACAGCCCATGATGTGATAATGGGCCCTGGACAAAAAAAAAAAAAAAACTTTTGAAGTTTGTATTTGTATATGTTGCTTATCCACTTATTTGAAAATATAAGTTGGATATTTAGCCAAAAAACATCTTTTCTTATCTTCATTTAAACTTGTATATCTTTTAAGGGGTGGCTGTTAATTAACAACTACTGAGAGAATAGGAGATACATCAACTTTGCTGCTTCATATCAGCAACACATTATTCCCCCCATCAAATCAGCAACATTTCAATGTCCTTATTATATCAACAACACTATAATGCTTCTAATATATCAGCAACACTGCAATATCTCTACCACATCAACTTTGCTATACAGTACCTGCCAAGTTACGAGTTCTGAATCAAGGTTGGAATAGCTCAAATCCAAGTCAGAATTGACTCCGATCAGAGCTCAGTTTTAACTATTGCATAACCTATTGGAAACCTTAATAGTCATTAGGTTTAAGTGACTTGGAAAGTATTGAAGACAGTATAGCTGCAGAGCAACCAGAATTTTACAAGAAGGGGTCAAAAAAGGCAGATTATTTGCTTCTCTCAGTACTGGCTTCATTTAATTGTAAATATTCAAGGTACTTGACACTATAGCGTAGAATATATGTATTTAGTTAGTTTCAACCCCAATGATAAACAGTGGAGTATTCAACCTTCCAACTAGACAGTATTATACCTGAATACACATAACATATTGGCATTTCATAAACCTGCAAATTACGTTGGAGTATAATCCAAAACACATATCAATTAAAATCACTATAATTGACTATCGGTTTATTTGTAAAATTAGTTAAACAAGTCTATAATTACAACACTAATGGATATTACCATCTATATTCTGTCTGAAATGTACTTAACAGATGTATATACTTAGGTAATAAGAGTATGCCTGGTTTTGGCTTTGATTTGTACTATTTGGACTATTTGATCTGTATTATATGTAACCTGTAATTTCATGACAATGTGTGATATACTTATATTTATATGTCACTCTTATGTACAGTATATACCGCAGCTCGCAGATCCCCTGAAGAAGCCTTTAGGTGAAATGCGTTGGTATACGAGACGTTAAACTTTTAACACCTTACACCTCACATATAACTGTCTAGTTAGAAGGCTAAATACCCCACTGGTTATCATTGGGGTTGAACCTAACTAAATACATGTTTTCTACACTATTGTGTCTTATATGATGTTTAATATAATTCACTCAATATAAATTAAATTTTCAAAAAAAACCCTGCCATCCAATCTCTCTATATTTTATTCACCTGAAGTCCTATGGGGTTGGCAAACAAAATTTATAAGCATTTACTGCAAGGGTAACTAGACCCCCGCTTTCCTATGGAATAAAGCAAATTAGTATATAGCAGACAAAATACAATATCATCCTAAACTCTGAACCTATTACCTTTTGTCCTTGAGCTTGTTGATTAGATAGCAAAGTTTGTATTTCTTCTCCTTGACTGGAAACAGCCTTCTTTAATGACTTCATATTCTAAAATAGTGCATATTACCATATGATTAGGAAAGCTTTGATAGTATAATGAAGTGCAAATATTATAACACACACAATGCATACTATAAAATTATAACAAGTGATTCCAATCATTCAAAGTTCAGGCTTTACACTTTTACCACAAACCCATGGTGACTGGGATCCTGCACCTCATGCCTAGTGTTGATCGCTTACACATTTGTATATGGCCCCTTGTAAAATAGCCTTCTGTAGACAAACTGTTGTCCAAATGGACATGACAAGATCCTCAGTTCCAAAAAAAGGAAAACAGGCCCTACCATTTTTCTGTTTCACTCTGGCTTGGCATAAGATCAAATTTTATGTAAAGTGTATGTATTTTATGCTGTGTGTAGAGCCATGTTGTGTAGAACCATGTTCACCTTGGCCATAAGGTTGCAGTGCAGTTACCTTTTCCTTGTGCTAGTGAACCTCTGAGATGTGACATGTAGCTTGTCCCTGCCGCAGCCTCATGGAGAATACATGGGGAGGGCAGTGAGTGGTGCAACACTGTTCACTTCTGCCAGCTGTTAAATCTGAAGACACTGGTTCCATAAGAACCGGTACTGGAGTGTAAGTGACCTAGCAGCTAGGTGCCAGCTGTTGCGATGGCTTGATCCCAAGGCAGGTCTGAATCTGCTCTTAGTGTAGCACTGACAATGGGCCTGATTTATTAACGTTCTCCAAGGCAGGAGAGGATACATTTTCATCAGTGATTCTGAGTGATCCAACAAACCTGGAATGGATCTGATCTAGGGTTAAAACATTTCTAACAAATAGCAAATTTCTTTTTAAGAAATCCATTCCAGGTTTTCTGGATCACCCAGCTTCAGTGATGAAAGTGTATCCTCTCCAGCCTTGGAGAGCTTAAATCAAGCCTAATGTCTTCATCTGCTTTTATCTTCAGAAGCATGGAACCATGTTTCTTTAGTGATGTAAATCCTGGTGCTAAAGCAGATCTTTGCTTTGTTCACAAATGTCAGATATAGCTCAGCCATTGCTGCAGCCCCTGTGTGACTTGCTACAAAATTTAGGTGTTGCAGTCAAATCACTAGTTAAGATGATACTGCGTGCAGTAAATGATTTTATAATATCAGCCTTTTTGGGTTTTTAATAGCAGAGGGACCTATGTAAAGGGACCATTCACACTACATATTTAATTTTCAAACAATTATCATATATACTTGAATTTTAAGCCATTTTTTTTTTAACCTGAACATGCTATTAGAAAAATAATCTTAGTTTATACTTAGGCTTCTAGTACTACTTATACTAAGTTCTAAATGGCACTGTATCCTCATGTAAAGTGTGCAACAAGCTTTTTACGTTTGACACTTTTTTACACACTTTACATGGGGACACTGAGGTATCCACTGATGGCTAAAAACCATGAACAAAAGATCATTTAAGAGCATGTAAAACACCAAAACCAAATTAAAAATACAAAATACCTAAATCATTAAAAAGAAAAAAACATACTGTGCCCATCTGATTGTATTTGATTGATTGATTTTCACCTGTTATATAAATGTTTTAAATATTTTTTAAATGTTTTAAAAATATTGGCCGCATTTTGTGCCCTAGGTGCCCTGAGTCAATGTAGTTGTGTGAAGTCACTTACAGTCTCCAATGAATGAAGTCTTCTAAGTACATCTTGGTCCATGTTATAAAAGTCAGTTTGTAATTGTTCCATCTTTGGCTTTAGACCCTATGAAAAGCAGCACAGAGAATTTAAAGATAAATAGAAAATGTAATAGGTCTTGTAAAAATGAGGTAAAATGAATACTTTTCAATCTTGACATCCTTTAATCACTTTTTTTTCACCTTTATTTAATTTAATTTCCATTAAGACATTTCTTATTTTGTTCAGCTATCATTTGCAATTAACTTAACTTTAAACTTAACTTAAATTTCCTTTGACTGGCAAATAGAAAAATATATACTAACCTCACTGCTCACATACAAATTACCTCCTATATCCCTTCAAATAAATACATTTAGCACACCCTGCTAAATGTGTAAAGAAATTTAATTGCATAAATTGGAAAGTTAAAGTACCCTGAAGCCTACACCAACATGATTTTTAACCCCCCTAGCGGTCTGATTCTGTCCAAATTTCCATGCAAAAAAGTGTTACAATTTTTTGGCATGGAAATTTATGTTACATTTTAGGCTATAGGTCTTAGGCAAAACTCACCAAAATATGTCCAATAGTTAATACATTTAATAATAAACTTTTAAAAAATATATATATATAGGTAAACATGTAATAATATACTGCACAGCAGCATATACATATATATATATATATATATATATATATATATATATATATATATATATATTTATATCTATTATTTGAATAGATTAGATCACGGGACCAGCAAGATGCTGGGGGACAGAGACAGAGAAAGGTACGTTTTTTTTAGGTGACTGGAACCGAGTGTAACTCGGGATTACTGCTTTTTGCAACTAAAATCCACCACGGGTCACACTCGGGATTAACGCTTAGGAGGTTAAACACATTTATACAAGTGTTTAAAGGTGTTGTGGAGCAAGCGTTTAAAAGCCTAATCCGAAAAATATTATTATAATGAAAGCGTTTATAAGCATTTATGAATGCTTATTAAAATATTTGCATTCGATTTAGTGAAAGTATTTCATAATTGTTTTAATAAGTGCCTAAATATGTGTGTAGCTGCTCCCAAGGATCTCAGTGGAAGGGTTTATGGGCTTTTAGATGGGTTTGCACGAATTGCATTTTCTTTAGCACTCAAAAGCACTGCCCAAATTGCTCTGGTGTAAACTTGCTCTTTGGAATTAATGAGAATTTCAAACATAATATATTAGGCAGGAGTTTGAATGCTAGCAAAAAATCGAAGTAGAACTTAAAACTTGGTCTTATTGCCAAAGCCTTACTACATAAGAAAACATTCACTTTAAAAAAATGGACTGGTTTACTGGAAGGGTTGGGGATATTTGTACGATTGTGTGCTTTAAATGTGTAAAAGCAGTGTGCACAGCAAGCTTTTACAAAGCATTACTTGTCAGGTTTCATACAACTTTCTTGCATCTAGGGAGGCCTATGAGCCTGTGAGAGGGGAGCTAGGTGGGGTCCAACAGCGGTCCAAAGTCCACAGCGGATTTCCTTTGTGACAGCAGGGTTTGTGTGGTTCTGGGGCGGGAAATGGTGGGGCAAGGGGGAGGCCTTTCGACGGGGAACGAAGACCAGGTAAGTGTGGGGGACAGCGCACACGGGGAAGCATAGGTGTGTTTTGAGGGGCCTTTGGGGTCACATTTGAAACAAAAGATGCGGGAAAAGATTTGGAAAGGGGAATATGTTAACATATTTACACTGCTTCCGTTGGAGCGTTTTAATGTGGATAGGGGTTTGAATTATGGTAAGAGGGGTATGAAGAGGCGCAGCGGTATAGGCTGATAACGCGGAACTTTGGTAATTGGTTGCAGGCTTTCTCTATTTTGGCTAGCATGATTGTTGAAAAGGCGCCGGATAATTGTTCTGCTCTTTTTGGTTATTTGGAGGGTATTAATGAGGCGTACCAGGTTTACAGTGGTCAAGCTTGGTTGACATATGATGAACAGTTTAGGCAACAGAAGGTCCGGACTTCATTGCCCTGTAATTATAAGGATATCGGGCTTTGGATGTGGCTGATGATTTCGGCTAAGGTGAGTTTGCAGTCCTTTCTTGGAGGGGCCAGAAACCTCTGGGTTTTCGGCCTTGCGCTGAAAGGGAACTTGTTGGCAATTCAATGAGGGTGTTTGTCGGTTTGGATTGTCATGCAGGTTTAAACACGAATGTTCTGGATGTGGCAGACATCATGGTTTTGCCTGCTGTAACAGGCAGTTTAGGCAGTGGGGGGGGGGCACTACTGGAAAAGGAAGGACCCCGGTAAGATTAGAAAGGATGCTCCCTTTCCTAAATAGATACATGGATAGACATGCAGTGCGGGAATGATGGTTGTACCTGTAATTTTTTTTTATTGTTCCAGGATTGGAGCAGTGTTGGATATGGATAGTCGGCCATTCAAAAGTTAGCTGGGGAGCCAGGAGGTCTGCAGTTCGGCCTGAAGGTCGACAATTGGGGATTTTCATGGCAGATGTGGTATTGAGATGGATCAGGGTTCCTGGCATGTTGTGATGTAGGGTGTTGCCGGAAATTACCAGGTTTGCGAGGTTGGATAGGCCTCCAAATGTTGTGGTAATCCACACTGGAGGCAATGATTTGGGGATTAGGTCCATGAGTGAACTTATACCTGATATAAAGTGGGATTATTTGCGTTTGAGGGTGCCTTTTAGAGCTAAAGCTAGATAAATAAAGCTAAAGCTAGAGCTAAAGTTAACAGGGAGGTTGGCAGATTTGTGGTTAGGAATAGGGGGATAGTTGTCAGGCACAGAGATTTGGAGGTGGGTTGTCAACAGTTTTTACAAGGGGATGGCGTTCATTTGAATGCAGTTGGTATTGATATGTGTTTGCCTGGTTTGCAGGATGGGATTTAGCAGGCCCCGATGGTGTGGAGGGGCGCACAAAGGTAAGGTATTACCTTTGTGGCGCTGTGGAGCTGTGAGGTCCTCGAGGGGAAAGGTGTTGGTTAAAGTTATAGTACATTGAGATGGGTGTGGTGAGCCATCGGTGGTATGGGGTCTCCAAGTTGGTGTAATAATGTTGGTGAAAAGGGTTATTGGCGGGAGGAATGCGTTATTTATATAGTTCCCGTGGCTGTGGAGTGGCTCCTGAGAGCAGTTGTGTGTATCAATATAACGCAGATCCTGGGTTAATGAATTATGTGAGTTTAATATGGTCGAGGACCTGCCACCTGCCGAGTGGGGTTTTGTCTTGGGTTTATTATGGTATTGTTATTATATTAAGCCATGGTTATTATTGATGTTGTTATTTATGGATTTTTAAATGGTAAGTTATGTTAAAATATATTGTAAGGTAATAACTAGCCAGAAGGCCATTTTCACCATATCTGAATATTTGTCTTTTTGGGAAAGGTATGGGCGGGGTTGTAAAAGGTTTATTTATATGTTTGAAAAAGGCTTTTGCAAACCACATTCACGCATAGAACTTTTCAGGTTGTAGACAGAATTTGCTTTCTTAAAGTCTGTAGGAGGATGAAGGATGAAATGGAAATTGTTTATGATACTCAGTACTATAGCAAGTTAGGCATTACCTAAATACTATTTATATCCATTTTAGAGTCAGTGCTAGGCACTGATTTAGAATACTATAAAATAATATATTCTTACCAGGTTGGTTCCATTGTCAAGTTTCAGGATGCCTCTATTATCTGTATAATATAGAAGTGATATAATATATCATAATATACTTTCTTGTATATTTCAAATAAATTTTAAGGATAGAAATAAAACATGGAAGGGTTTTTCTAGACAAGTACATGGTGCTCTTTAAATTACATCTCAATGGGCCTGATTTATTAAAGCAGAGCTACACTTTCATCAGTGAAGCTGGGTAATCCTATCAAATAACAAATTACTTAAAATTACACCATGTTCATCAAAAAAAATTCTATTAATGGTGTGAATAACAGAGTGGAACGTGAAAACTTGAAATTTTTCTGTTATTATATCTGGTACCAAAATTAAATCACCATAATTGTTTGATATAGAAGGTACGTTTAAAGTCTGTGCTTATCGAACCCAGGCTGAACCCCTCCTCTCCCAGTGGTTGGGCACCAGAAAACTGACCTACTGTTCCTAACCTGCTTGGTCTGAATCATTATACTGAGGAAATAAAAAATATATTATGTCAGAGACACATACTAATAGGTAAGTGTGAAGACCTTTGTGACCTCCACTGCCATCAGAGTCAGTGAGACAAAAAATTATGTTGACAGATCATTTAAACTACCAGCATTTGCAAAGACTAGTCTACTGTATATTTAAATAAATGTCCCCTGATGTGATATACTTTCTTAATACATTGTTTTTCTATTCTTAAGATATTAGGTCCATCAAGGTAAACATTCACTAAGAAAAAAAAACATAGACAATCACCTAAACAATAAGCCCAAAACAACAACTAATTTGTGTAAAATTTGTAAAACCAATGCTTTTGATATTTAAATTGTTTCCTTTTTCCTAAAGCATGATATGAATCATGCTGACATGACTTTGGGCTCTGTATAGTGTGTCATATAATGTATGCGTGCTATATAAAGACATCATAATAATTGTAATGGTAATAAAATCATACAGTCGAATACACTTAAGATATATTTAAATCTTTACTATATAAAAAAGTCAAATATCTGAATAATTTTAGAAATGTTTTCATTTCAAATATGTAAGAATATTATTGATTATGACAGCATATACCAAAATGAGTAACACAGGAGGTAGGAAAGGTTGCTTACTGTTCATGCCAAATGAATGGTTCTGCAGCGTGGCCTTCTCCGTATCAGAAGATTTCTTGTCAATGTCTTGTGTGAGAACATAGAGACATAAAGCAACTTGTGATAAGACCAGGACCATTATAAAAACTGTATGGCAAACCCACTGCGGTTGTATCCATGTCATTTTACTTGAGAATCTTCTCACAATTTTTCCTGTTTTCCTGAAATACAGAAATTATTATAAAAATAATTATTCATATAATATTGTGTCCCAAATGTTCAATCACTTTTTATTTACAATATGAAAAGAAACTTTAAAAAAAATGCAAGAGTTTATTTGTCTATAATTCTACTTTGCCCTACAGCTTTTAATATTATGTTCTTATGTTGTTAGTTTCCAACTTTTTACAAAACATGTTTTCTGTAGTGGTCAGTTGTTGATTTTTATGGCTCTGAGACAACATTATTCTAAAATTTTAGTCGAATCACACTGGTTGATTCTACACAACTAGATAGTATTATGCACAACTGGATAGTACTTAGCATATGCGCTAGTAGCACCTAGATCCTAAGCCAGTTAACTTCTAGTGCCATCTAAACACATTATGCCAAATGCAATGATTGATTTTGCTAGTAATGTTCTACTGGAGAAATACACAACTAAACCTGTCATGGTTTCTTAAAGTCGTGAGAGCATAAAGAAGTAAACAAGCAATTAGAACTATGTATATAAACCCAATTATTGACTTCTTTAATATGATCTGTTTGGTCTGTTCAATGAATAGCAACAAATACCTGTTGTGTGTCCAGTGCACTCTGCAGACTCTGCAGATTAGGAGATGAGGAAGAATTCTTTAGTTCAGCAAAGGCATATATTATCAACTCACAACAGGAAATTTAAAGGTGAGTGTATTTCTGCCAGGAACTTATAGAGAGTTTTAGAAGATTTGCTTGTACTGCAGATATTTACTGCATATGATATACTGTATGCAATATGCACAAAATACTTTGCCCCAACATACACTTTATTATCATTATTCTGCATGCATACAATGTAAGTTCTTTTTTTCTCCTCCTTTACTTGCCCCTGAAGCAGTGCAAGGTGTGATTACAGTTAACAATTTAACTGCAGTAGGGAAGTGTCAGATATTCAGACTTAGTTGTTGTTTGCTGTAAATACCAGAACAAGACTGAAAGAAAGATAAATCTTTTTTAGGTGAAACATCATCTATATTCATATTTCAGTGTTGGATTGCAAATTTTACTTGATGGTCTTACTTATGTGATAGAGATTTAAAGATTTTTCTAAAATGGATTGTATACACACCTCCTTGTGCAAAGCCCCAGAGGCACTTTTAGAAAATCTGTTCCTGTTATTGGCATCATCATCCATCATGGTGGAAGTCAAGACTGCACCCTACAGTGAGCAAAGCTGCATAGTGGCACCAAAGTTTGAAAACAAATTAAATAATAATTTGGAAAGTTTTTTACTGAGGAATTACATGGTAAATATATTAGGTACGAATAAAAAAACAGAAAATAGGATGATCTAGATGTGGTAAAAAAATGTTAAGCCTGATTTAAATATTAGAAGAATAAAGCCTTGCGTGGATCAAAATAACTTTTAAAATGATTATGTTCCTAGATATAATAATGGTGTGGTAAATCTATAGAAACAGAGGGTACATTTTGACAATAATTTGGCTCTGTCAGTTAAAAAATGGCACTGATGAAAGAAAGTTTCATCTTGGCTGAGAAATTAACACTTTCAGTTTCAGTTTGTCAAAATTTTTTCTCTCCATGTTACTACACAATACGTTAGTGAAAAAGGGTTCAAAGGAAGCACTATAGGGAAAAAAAGACGACTGACACTCCAGGAAATGTCAGTTTGCCAGCAAACTTTAGCAGATTTCACTTCAACAAAGCTGGGACACATACATGGCCTAATGAGATGATAGCCATTTGAAGCTTATGAATGCTACAGAAATAATCAAAAGAAGGGATCTAACTAATAACAATAGTTACCATTGAATTAATCTATGTAACCTGTTCTGAAATGATCTATCATGTCTTAAGACACCAATAATTGATGGTATAATGACATAATGGGATCATCTAGCAGTGTTTTTCCAACAGCCACACATTATAATTAAATGAGCCGATGATTCCATTTCTCATGCAGCCACTTATAAAATGAAAGATATATCAGCTATCTTGACCTGCATCTCTACAGCTGCAAAATAAACAATCGAACACTTCACCTGATGCAAATAGTAGCTTTATCTTTTCATTCACTGTCAGCAGCATTTGCTTTGTGCACTTATCTTAAGAAGCAGCTGCTCATCTGAAAGATAAACTTTGATGAAGAGTAAATGGAACAGAAAGTTTTGTGGATAACATTTTTAGTCCTCCAGAAAGCTGTATTATCAGAAACATGGAATATTGGATTAATCGATCTTTGACCTTTATCAATAAAAACACAAGCTTTTCTGAGTGTTACAAAATAGTAAAGGAAAAGTTTCATAAAACCAGTCTGTCCAAGCAACCCTTTACTTTGCCAGTGATTACAGAAACCACTGCCAAACATGATCTATTTTTCTCTATAAACAATTCATCAATGCACAATTAGTGGACAAAAACCCTCCGGTCAGTTTACATGCCTAGAATATTAAAAGGTTCACTATAAAGAATAAGGGTTTACCACTTATGGTAACTTTTAATGTTTTGTTTTGGTTTCAATAAACTGGTATTAGATATGTATGCATCATGTCAGGTGATAATTACGTTTTTAGTATTTAATGCTCCTTAAAGCTGATGTGTCATTAGGGAATGCATGTTGAAGAATGCTAATTGGCTGTTTTTTTTTTTTTACTTTTTACTCTCATTTTTACATGTTGTCGTAGAATCAAATATATGATATCAAATTCTGAGGATATTTGGCATTATACATCTTAGTTTCAAAGGGCTGGATAGGGCTGTAAATAAATGTTGTGTTGTATATTTGCAGCTTTTTATCCCTGGAGTGTCCTGAAAAGGATGGGTGGGCCAGCTACTACATCCTGCTTCCAGGCCAGCAAATTAAAATAGCTCTGGTGCACCTGGCCATTGTTGATAAAAGGCATCTACCTTTAACTTAGGGGGAGTTGCAGAGTGAGTCCAGGTGGCTCAGGTGAGGAGGCTATGTAGCCTATGTGCTGGGAGAGCCCAAGAGGTTTACCAAAGTTCAGGTCTGTGAAATCAGACAGAGAGAGCCAGGAGGCTAAAACTTGTGATGTATGTCATGCAGTGATGACTTTGATCACATGTGAGGTAAAAACCCTTGATTTGCCTATTTTTGGAATCCTTTTTTGGAATCCTTATCCTTTTCTGTGGATATTTTTTGCAATAGTTTGGAGGAAAAGCTACTACATGGGGCTACTAATATACCAATGATCATATGAAAACTATGTCTAGCATAGAAACTAGCATAGTAGATGTATGTAATATTTAGATTTTAATATTTTTCTTGGATAAAAATAAAATTGATACCCTGCCAAAAAAGCCTGCCTTTTCTCTCTTCTATAAACTATTGTATTTTCCACTGTACATTCCACTGTCCATGATGTTTTTTGCAAATAAAAATGGGCAGAACACCCTGAAATTGAGTATACCTCTCTGCGGTGAGTGCATTTCCCACAATGTTTATGCAGAACGCTTGTTCTGAATCTGAGAATACCAACCCATAGAGCACTTCTTTGTAATACCTACCTGTTTATTTTAATTAAGGAAAAACCAACTTTTCATTCAATAATAAAAAATAGACAAACATAAAGAACAAATTAAAGATGTTTTTTAGGAGGACCACCAACCTTTTTAAGTAAATCAATATATATTTATCTTGTAAGAAAATTATGGAAGTTGGATTTGCATTAAAAATTGCATTTTGAAATGTTCTGTTCCATTCTTTACCCATTGTGTATGCTGAATGCATAAACCTTTTCAAGTATTCAGTGGGTTTATTTATTCCTTGGGGTGTACTTAGTGAAAAGCAGATTATTGTAATGGATTGATACATTCCCATAATCTTTCTTATTTTTTCATCCTTTATTCTGGCAAGCCATGCAATCACCAGCCTGAGGGAGATCAGCAGATTGCAGAAAGCACATATCAATAAAATCTCCTTCAACTCAATTAAGTGATGCACGTATAAATCCTAATGAACAGAGCAACAACAAATGCAGTGTAGATGGTTTAAAGTCTGATGTGATGCTGACATTTAGATTTAACATTTTGCTGTGAAATATGTCCTCAGAAAAAAATGTAAATGAGACCAGAGAGTTGAAAATATGTATAACACAAAATAGACTAAAGTCATAAAGAAACAATAGTATTAGTATAAAGCCTAACTCCAGATATGTGATAAAACTATTCTTGCTCAGGGCCTTCCCGGGCACTGCAAGGCTTAAATGTTCATTCTTGTCCAGGGTTACCAGTAAAAAGATCTATAACTTTCCGTATTTTTGTCTTCCAAAATCTTCATCCACTTGTGTGACTAGTTTCCTGACGAGTGTTCTGTACTCTGCTATATCCAGCAGTTACAGGACTGATGTCACAACAATGCAAAAAGAGTAGTCCTACATTGTAAATATGGATGTTGAAGGCGTGCACTGGAGAGAATAGATAAGTAAAAGTGTGTCTTACTGGCACAATAGGCAAAAAAAATACATAACCCAAGCATTATGGGGGGAAACCAAATTCTTGGGTAGTTGTGTTAACGTCCTGAGCGGTTCATTTCTGTGTGATTTTATATGTCTAAAAGTGGTACATTGTTTTTCATGAAAATTTATTCTACCGTATAATATAATAGTACGAGTAAAATAGTTTGAAACACAAACTATTATGTCAAAATAATAAAACAAATACATTTAAAAAAAAACTTTTTTTTAATTTTTTAAAAATGTTTTTTTTTAAATAAATATTATACTCATACTATTATATTATACTGTAAAATAAATGTTCATGAATCCACTGTCTTGCATTTAAACAGTTATTTTGTATTGAATGCAATACCAATAGATTTGAATTTCCCGCCCCGAAGAAAACGTCCACACACACCGACGTCACCGGGAACTCCCGGTCAGTCACACTCGGGGTTACCTCTGGGGAGGTTAATTAGCTAGAGTTAGGCTTTAGGGATAAGTAGTCATTAACAGAAATTTGTTTTAGGTCTTTGATAACAATGTAAACTTCTTATGAATGAATGCCTTCATTTTTGACTACTTACCCCTCCCCCCCACCGATCAGAAAAGGCTTTTCAGATTGAGTGTCAGGCTTTAAGGCTATTTGATCTCTTGCCTGGTATCAAACAATTACAATATTCTTAACAAAAGTCTTACTGCTATCCTATAAATGTGAGACTTATCTGTGTGTGTGTGGCAACCCTGGTTCACTTTCCTTGCTTTGTTCTGGGAATATGTTCATGGTGCCCCTTGTTGTTGCCATTTTTGTATAATGTTTTGCCTATTTTTTGGCAGGACTACCACCTTTTACATCCTCCCAAAAGACTGAATTTATGAAAGCTTTCCAAGGCTGGAGAAGATGTGCTTTCATCAGTGAACCTGGGTGATCCAGCAAACCTGGAATGGATCTGGTCCAGGATTGAAAATATTTGCTAACAAATGTAAAATGACTTTTAAGAAATCCATTCCATAAATACTGGATCATCGAGGTTCACCGATGAAAGTGTATCTTCTCCAGCCGTGGAGAGCTTTAATAAATCAGTTCCAATGCGTCCTCCCTATCCATTTTCCTATCGTTTTTCCTTTGCACAGGATCCCTTTTTTCTATACTGTGAAAGAAATATGGTCTTCTGAGTTTTGAATTGGTCCCTCCTCTTTTAATTTTATGCCTTAGGTACTGAATTTTTAAAATGTCATTTTTTATAATTATATTAAATTATAATTATTAATGAATATAATGATTATATTTATAATGATTAGATTTTATAACCATTATTCATAATAATGTAAAAGAATAAGTAACAATACAAAAAAAAAAGTACAAAGTTGCTGAACAATGACATAATGTTTAGTGTGCAGGACATTACAAAGACACTGGTACTTTCTGAGGATCAACAGGTACTTTCTGCACATACAGAAAATTTACCAAGCCTCAAAAGGGAAAATAATGCAGGCATGAAAATCCTTTATCATACAATTAATATTTACTTTAATCACATTGATAACATTTACTTGAATACATAGGAATAATGATTTGAAAAAGCTATTCATTTTTTTTCTAAAGACCTTAAACTTCTGCAGAAATCCTTTGTTCTTTAATGTTCATGGTATATATACTTGAATTAAATAATGATTTCCCATAGCAGGAAACGTCTTTGGTCTGTAGAATACATGAAAATCTAATTGGTTAAACTTCAAGGTAAAATATTTTTGCATTTAAAACACTATGGATGAGAGGTCACAAGAATGTTGAATGGTGCCATTAAATAAAAATGTAAAACAATGATGTGGATTACACATCTCCTCTGCAGCTGAAGCAGCCGTTATGATAATGAAATGCGCTAAGACAATATGCATAATAGCCTGGATTACTTTATTTGCTAATCAGTCTGGATATAAAAATAGATTATGTTCTGTAAATGTCAGCAAAAGTCAAATCCAATGAGAAGAAAATTTTACTGAAATGTGCTCACTAAAAAAAATAAAAAAAAGCATGGTTTGAGGTTGGGAAAGATGCAAATGGAAGATGAATTCTTTTATAATATTCATAAATATAATACGTTTTGCATGCACAAAACTTTTTTTTTTTTTTTTGTGCGGATTGCTTCGACAAATCCAGTCTATCTTGTCTTGATGTGGTATTTAAAATAAAGGCAGATTACTGAACACAGTATTTTATGCCATAGTAAAGCTTCTTTGCACTTCCCAAGTTGAACTAGAAAACAGCCTACTAGAAACTGATTAATGTAACACTGCTATAAAACTTGTATTTCTCACAATTAAAAAAGTAAAGATGTAACATTTTATTTAAACAAAAATTCCGTAATATGGGGAAGAAACAGACAAAAAGACAAATTAGATGATATACTGTGTATGTATTTGCTTGCACATTGGTCACATAAAATGGTTGATTATTTGATAAGCACATTGAGTAACTTTTTTCTTCCAATCAATCTCTTTTAAAAAGTGCTGTTGATTTTTTTCTATGTGCATTTCTAAATTCAGTTTCCGTGAAGAACACAGTCAAATAATCTTGAGAATCAATATTAAAAATTCATACTCCACAGCTCTTGGTTTATTGAGTGCCACCTGCATGGAGATTAATGATCAAGTACTTTTTCTGAAATTACATTAAGAACCTGAGGCCAGCAAAAGTTACAAAGCTTTACTGGGGCTTTTCACAAGGAAAACACACTCATCCCAAAAAGGCCATCATTTCTGTATATAGGTAAATCCTTGCCAATAAATGATCAGATGAAGGTCTCCTGATATAAACTAATAATCTGATTGTATTTTTGTTTGAACAAAAACAAATAGGGAGTAATTAAAATGATAAGTAATTTTGCAGTATGTATCTCCTAAGGGAAATTTGTCTTTATTTCACTTTCTTTACACAAAAGGAAGTAGAATAAATTTCTCCAAAGGTAAGGGAATTTACCATTGTGTTGTCACTTGAACAAATGCACCAATGGAGGATTTATCCTCTTTTGGGCAGCCTTGTCCCCTTGTTGGAATACTTTGAGTTGCTGAAGTTTGCAAAGAAGTGTGTAAATCCTCTAATCTGCTTAGTTTTGCTGTATAGACAGTTCAGGAATAAAAGTCATTGGGCCAGAATTATCCAGCAAAAAACATTTTTGGAGGAACTTAGAAATGGCAGCTAACATATTTTTTAATGATAATGAGGGTAAAAAAAATGGTTCCAAAGTAAAAAAAACTAGGAGTTAATAACCAAGAGTTTGATCAAAATAATGTAAGGTAAATATTAATGTATTTTATGATACCGGGGTGTAACTATCCCAGGGTACCCTGGGATTGGGGGGGGGGCATTTGTTTTTTCTGCCATTTGCCTCTTGCGGCTCTCCTTTCCTCTTGTATGCCAGCATGGAGCAGGGGAGGGAGGAAGATTGTGACTAACATGGAGGACAAGGCTGGGAGTCAGCCCCAGCTGGTGGTAGAGGAGCCTGTGTGCCACATGCCAAAGGATGGGAATTAAAGGACAGCAAAGCAGAAGAAAGCACAGTACCAGCAAAAGATGATGTGGGTTGAAGGATTCCATAAAGAGCACTGGCTGGTTTCTGTTTACTATACCTTTATCTATCTCTGATTATATTGTGTATGATAATTGTGTGTTAGTGTATTTAATAGAGAGGACCGAGGAACAGGAACCCTCAGATTGCAGCAACATTTGCCATTGCAGCTTCCCCCTAAATCTTCATTTAGTTTTGCTGAAAGGCCTATTGATTTCTAAAAAATCCAGTATTTAGCCAAAAATGTAACTGTTCTTTTATCTTTCAGAATACATATCCAATTTTGCAGAGAACTGAAAGCCCTCTTTTATTTCCTTTAACGGCTTCACATATACATTTTATTCAAAAAGCCTTAAATATGTAGTTGAGGTAGACAGTTTTACTGTTAAGTAAATGGGGGCATGTCCTTCCCTGCAAAGCAAGCCTAATTTCAAGGACAAAATGGAAAAAAAATATTGATTTGATAAGAGTGTGTTCATGGCAGAGTTTATAGTACTTTGAGAAATATTAAATATTAATGGTCAGTGTAAAAAGCATTTGACTAGCAAAAGAACCAGGACTAAGGTCATCAAAACCTTGTAGAACTTTCAGCATATACTATTTTAATCTGTATTCATGGTGCTATGTAATGGACTTATTGATATCATATCATTGCTAGAGATAATAAACCCTTAGCAAGTGATAATCATAATTTTTTCACAGAATGAAGGACAATTTTGTATATAAAAGTATGTTTCATGCTCTGTTGAATTTTAAAAAGGTTAAATCATGTTTTCATCGTCTCCCCTTAGTGACGTACTATATGATTTTTCACAAGAAAAAATACAAAAATGCTGAAGATTTAATTGCCAACACGTTTTGTTTTCATTTTTACGTTTTGTTTACATAGCAAACATATGATAATATATAGTGCGGGGATACGGTAAAAACTAACTCTTGGTATAACATTATGCATCAATAAACTAGTAATAGTTTTGATTATTTTAAGAACTGATTTGCATGCAAAGATTTATGTGAGATATTCACACATATGCAGTAGCAAACAATGATTCAGACAATTGTATAGCAGTCTACTCACCCATTAGGCTTGATATCTGTAGCATCACTTTTATAAAAGTCTTCGAAGTCTGATTCATCATGTAAAAGAGCATAGTTTTCCTGTTTGATTGTGTCCATGCTATGTAATTTATATATGGTTTATTTTTGCGTCCGTTCTTTAAAATTCCTATATTCTGTTTATACAGAGGTCCCTCTGTCCTGTGAACCAGTACCAAGCTCACCTGATCCTTCTCAATGATTTCAGGAATGCTGCAGGATACAGTTGCACTAAGAAGTTTCTGCTGGTCTTAAACAACAGGTTTAGTATCTGAAGCAGGTCATCTAATAACGATCCAGCCAAACAATGCTTCTTTGGTTTTTAGAAAAAAAAAAGACATTTGATAGGGGAACATACCACAGCTACTTTTAATACACAGTCATGCACACGCAGGTGTACAATACATTTGCTAATTTTTTAATAAAAGATGTAGAAATTTGCTTGTTTACATACTAATTTCAGAAAGATATCTCCGTAATATACATTATTTAAAAAAAAATTAAAATCCAAATAATCCAAGAAAAAAAAATATTATGTGCAAGGGAAAATCCTACATTTTAAAGTCAGCTTTGTACTACTTAGTAAATTAGTTTTACTGCACTGTTGGCAAGCAATATTTTGACTTTTGAAATAAGATCCCATAGATCTACTCAAATCACCAATTTACATGTTAGTAAGCTGGATAATAAATAAAGAATATAAAGTAGGCACCTTACTAGATAGAGTTAACATGATTTAAAAAGCTTTTTATGCTTCGTGTACTACTCATTGCATCAATATTTCAACATGTGTATTTTTGTATAACATTGTTTAGCCAACCTAACACAGACCAGGTAACAGCATGTTATTCAACATGTAGTAAATGTAGCAGAAATTTGGTGAGGTTTTCAGATTATTCCACTGGAGTTAATCTTTTTTAGCAAGAGTAAATACAAAAACATGTAATAGTGAATACACGTATTGTCCATGTACAGGTGGATTTGTGTAAAGTGTCTGATCTGTGTGCTTGTGAACATCTTCTGTCCTCCTTCCCACATTTGTTTGGGGTGGGAGTGATCAGATAACAAGAATGACTGTCATGCCCTGATGGGTAATGAGAAAGAAAGCAGCTGGTAATATACAAAATATATTCTCATACTAACAATTACAAGTTTTTTCACATTATAATGTTACAAGGAGATTTGGTCAAAATGAGCTAGCAATGCTCATGTAACGAATTGATTGGTTGAGATGAGTGTATAATTGTTAACTCCAGATATCATAGAATTGAGTGCTGATGCTGACATTTTCTGGATATGCGTAAGGAAATGCCGGCTTCTCCCTGCCTGACTCTTCCTAGTTGGATGATATGACAATGAGCACTCCCAGGTGTAGACCAAGTCATGTGATCTTGCTGATGAAACTGTTGCTGTTTTGGACCATTGTATCCATCCAATTAACATAAGTACTAACTTTTAATTAAGCATTAAAAATGTTTTGTGTTGTTCTTTATTCCTTCCTGACATCTGTTGTCCCACAAATACTTCCACCTTGTTACAGTAAGCAGGTATAAAGTGAACGGGCATTGGTTTTTAGGAGAGAAGTTGTCTGCACCCACTTCCCTGAAATAAAATCCACCTTTTCAGTAGAAACTTGCCAATGTTCTTCTTTCAGGTGTTTCAGCTCCAGCATTGTTTTCTGGTCCCCTTGGTCTACAAAAATTGTAGATTTGTTAGTGCTTCACTTTTCCACAATAGGACATTTTGTTAAAATCATTGTCCTGCCAATTAAAAGCACAATGACCATTATCTGAGCTTTTGAACAGAAATTAGGTATTGAGAGCTGAACAGGTTACAAAGTTTATTATAGTGACGGGGTTCAGGAGGTTTTTGATAAATGTAGAATATGCATTGATTTATAATATAATTGAAAATGTTCTTTCAATGGTGTAATCTTTTGTTTTACAGGCCCCCTGACCAATCACTGGTTAACAAACATTATCATGCCAAACAGATTAAAGTCATTTTAGGTTATGTTTGATGCACAGATTCCAAATATGGTATTGGCTTTGCTATATTGGCTCTAGGTTTTGAAATAATGATCTCAATATTAACCTCATAGAACACTAAGGAAACATGAAAATTAAATTATCAATATATTTATAGAACTGATTACAAAGAGGTCAATAAAAAACTCTGTTTGTATGATTTCCTTAGAGCCAATTCAATGAAACTGATGTCATTTCTGGATTTAGAAGACCTGAAATACACTAAATATATTAAAAAATCCTTGGCAAGTGAAAAAAAAAAATTGTTGAGCTGTGCTCCAGGTCTTGGTTATATTTTAAATCATCCAGTCCTAATACACAGTTAGGCCAACTTTTTTTTTGATAAATAGCATTTTACAGTACCATTCACATTAATGAATCACTGACAAATCCATAAAACACATTTCCTATGAGATTGATGTCTTTTTCCGAAAATACAGACCTAAGCACGATTCAGGAAAAGACCACACTGTTGTGAAATCAAGACATTAAGAAAATACCTGGAAGCTGATCTTAGTACCATACCCAGCCCCAAATATGCTAAGCCTTGCTTATCGCCACATTATTATATTGTGCATTAAAAAAGCTGTGTTACAGGGGAATGGGTAGCTTTTTTTAAAAGAAATTACACTAGTTGGAAATGTAAATTATAGTCACATGCCTTGTTGCTATGAAAATTTACTGGAAAAATATTACCATAGCACACTGAATAAAATATTCCTTCTGATGACCAAAATGTCTGTTTGCTAAAACTTATCACACACACAATTTTGGATGGGGTCATTTTCTTCATAATTTTTAAATTTCTTTGTGTCATTTTCTTTTTTCCTTCTTACTATTTAGTAGTTTTGTTGTGTGCCTTTCTGTTTATATTTTTTAAAAAACTTTCACCCATTAAATATCCAAATTACCAAAATAGATTTAAGGGTAGCACTGGACTCCTACTTCACATTTGTCACCTTTTCTAAGCATAAAGTTGTGTATCAGGGATGACTGAAGGTTATGAATAGAGTGGAGCAAAAGTGTATTTCCCCTTTGTGGTCCAGGGCTCTAAATTTTATGTGGTGGGGTTTCCTTACAAAAAACAACACCGTAGACAGATCTCTTCTGTAAACAGACACGAACATAAATTATTACTATTATAAATGAAAATATTCATTGGTATTTTTTATAAGTGTATTCTTTTTAGGACTTAGAAATATGTATATGAGTGGATAGATACTGAAGGATAATATAAAAGAAACATATTTTCTTTCCGGGTCTTTTTAGGACTTAGAAATATGTATATGAGTGGATAGATACTGAAGGATAATATAAAAGAAACATATTTTCTTTCCGGGTGAAATGTTGAAGGGTTATTTAATTTAGATGGAGAAATAACACATCACATGAAAAGCAATTGAACAGAAAATCATTATTCACATTTTAACATCAGGACACCAAGGATCTTAAAAGTAGTACCTTAGAATCAATAAAGAATTCAATAAATTGAAATAAAGACATTATCTTGACATTTTATTAGTATAGCATTGATTCCTCTTGGCAGCAAATAGAGATTGAAAGTTCCTGCCACAATAGATACTTCCCTGGGACATTTGGAATCTCAGGAAATACTTAGATGATACAGAATCATGACAAGGTAAAAGAATGTATTTCAGAATACTTAACCTCACTATGACTGGACAGTTTTCATTTTCATGGGGCCCAACAAATAACTGCTGGAATACATTTTTTTTCTTCAGATCACTTTCCAATCTGAGAAAATGTTAAAATCTGGTGTTATATGATATAAAATGCACTTCGACCTACTGTTATTAAATTAATTTCTGAAACTCAATCAGTTATATATTTTTTTAAAGTATTCACGTTTCCTCGTATGTACAAGCATTAGCATGTAGCTTTAAGGGTCTTAACCCCCCCAGCCTTCTAATCCCATCCGTATTTCCACACAAAGAGCGTTACATCTTTTTGCATGGAAATTTATTTTACATTGTAGGCCTATAATTCTTAGGCATAACTGACCGAAATATGTCCAATATTAAATAAATTTAATAATAAACTTAAAAAAAAAAAAAACAATCAAATCTGTGAAAAAATAATAGTGAAACATGTATTATAACTGTACAGCAGTATGTATAATATATATAAATAATATAATTATATATATATATATATATATATATATATATATATATATATTATTTAAAGATTTCTTGGTTTTGGATTCAATACAGCTATACAGAATCCAATACAAAATTATTTGAATTTCCCGCTGCTCCTCCCGCCCGCACCAACGTCACTGGGAAACCCCAGAGATTGTCTTTGCAGTCACCTGCTGAAGATCAAAGAAAGAAGACGTGTCCCGAGGACCTGCAGGGATCAGCAGGATGCCGGGGGACGACAACGGAACAAGGTAAGTGGGTTATTTTACATTTTTAGCGACCTCAAGTCTGACTCGGGATTACCGCTGGGGGGGGGGTTAAAAGGGATTTCTTAACCTTTCCAAGACTTGACAAGATGGACTATCACAGGTGAACCTGGGAGATTTTTAAACAAGTTCACCACTAAATACTTTTAAACCTAGGCTCATCCTAGCTTATTATTGCTGTGCGTTTCTGGTGTCAAAGCTGTGCAGCATCAGCTTTGGTTTTCCTTGTGTGTGCCTGTGCAGGAGTTACATCATCCCGGCATGGCCAATCAAGATGGATGGAGGTTGTAGCAGAAAGAAGAGTCCACAAATATCTTATGACACATTGACTGACTATGAGCACATTATAGCTTGTTTCAGATTCTCAGACAGTAGACACATGTATCAAACTTTAAAGTTTTACTTTTAGAATATAACTATATGAAATGCTGTGTACCTCAAGTACCAAAAATATAGGGACAAACAGATTCTTATGCATAGCACTCAAGTGAAACAAGTGATTAATACCAATATTCAATCTATTATGACACACTAATGTTGGGACACGAGTTAACTTTAGTGACAGCTGTAACCTAGCCTCTGTTTTAGGGTGGAGGGGTAGTTTCAAGTTTTCAAACCCCTTACCATGAAATACAATTTATTGACCAATATAAACCCAAGAAGATGACCTGTGGTAGGGCAGGTACAGAGGACCCCCCTATTTAGGTTTGTGGTAATAAATTAGACGGGGGGTGAACAGGTTTGTGGGAGTATATGTGTGGGCAGCCGAAGGGGGACGGGAGTTAGGGGACAAACTTTGCATTGAAGCCCAATTATCTCTAGCTTTGCTACTGACTTTTTACAAAAACACGGTAGTATGTTTCACCATGGTAAGATCTTACACATATAAAAACGTTTGTTCTTCGCTGGGATGAAAGCATTTATTGTCTGACCAAAGTATGTCAAGACTTTCTTCCTCATTAGTTTGAACTTTTCCTTTTTATTATAATGAACTACGTACTTTATTCCATTCATCTGTTAATTTTACTTTACAAAGTAAGTAGAAATCCAGAATGTGTTATATATCAAATGTCAGTTTTGCCTTTTAGGATTTTAAGGGAATTTATTCTTGTGTGAAGAATTAAAATTAGTTTTATGTTATGCAGTCAAAGCAATGAAGCCTGTAGTAAAAAGTAGCATATGGCAGCCCCTGTGAAGATCTATTAATATACCAAAAATCTCTCATGACCCCTCTCAAAATAACAAATGTCCACACATAAATGCAATATAGATATTCCTTGTAACTACATTATGGCATCTGTAAATGATTAATTACAAAGTAAAATGTGCTTGAACCTCTTCCAACATAATAAAGATATAGACTTTAAAACATCTGGATAACTGTGGGGAAGCTTCTTTCTGTATGACACACAGATGTTGGGGACAAAGTTTGACATATACAGGTTAAATACATTGATTTATTTTGTCATGCATCAATGGGTTAGGGTGCTGGTTTATTACTTTGGGATATATTTACATATATATTGTAAATTCTGAGGATTAACTCAGACCACAGCCTTTTCACCAAAAGGGTGTAGCAAAAACAATTCTTTATTGGAATAACTAAAAAACAGCTTCTTTTCAGCAACTTAGGAAGGTATAAACAATAAAGAAAATGGTTTACTTCAGCCTAGTGGTGTAAATGTCCATAGTCCATCAGAACATCCCCACCATAAGGATGAGTCCAATACAAGTCTCTTGTGAGGGTCCAATCCCCAACCTGGGGTTTCAACAGTCCATAAATCAAACGAAAATCAAATCAGCATCACCAGCTTCCCATGTAACAGCACCACCACCCTGGCTTGATTCCCCACAAGCTTGTTTGCAGGCCACTTTAACATAGAATCTGTGAAAATGTGAAGTATTTATTAATAACATGTGACTGACAAACCTTAAGAACTGTTTAGTGCTATTGAGTCAGCATGGATCAGAAACAAAGATTGGTTTACTTCTATTATTTTTACATTACCCAAAATTTCAGATTTTTTTGTAGAGTAAAATCCAGGATGTGCCACATGAATTTGTTTGATTGAAACACCAGTCATCATAATGGAAAAAAAGAAATCTTGCCATGCTTGAGTATTTTTATAATCACTTGAAGAAAATGTATTTCCTAGCTTTTTGCTGTGTCTAAAAGACATTCTTTAATGCTTATAGCTAATTCTTTAAGCACCTACTCAGCATAGGATAATAATAATAAATACCTGACCTGCAAAACAGGTTATCCTTTTCATCAAGTAGGTTGAATTACTAAAAATATTAGACCTGAGTAACTTTACGTATCTGCAAGAATAACTTCCTGCCAAATCACAATATACAGAGTACAGATAGTACACCTTGCTAGTACCTGATTAGACCTTATTTTGCCTTTAGAACTTCCATGATTTTTCATGGCATAGTTTTAGTTCCCTACCAGGTTTTTGATGTATAATACCATATTAGTGTCATGCAGTTGCTGCAGATTTGTTGGCTGCATGTCCATGATTTGAATTTTTAGCGCTGGTGACTGTGGAGGCCTTTTAAGTGCAGTGAATGCATTACCGTGTCCAAGAAAACAGTTTCAGATGATTTGAGGTTTGTGACACAGTTTGTTTTACTTCTGGAAGCAGCCATCAGAAGATGGGTACACTGTGGTTATAAGGACATGGGCATGGTCAGCAACAATATAACAGTAGACTATGGCATTTCAACATAATTGGCACTAAGGCAACCTAACTTTGCCAAGAAAATATCCCCCACTTCATTGCATCACCACCATCCTAACCCATTGAAATGTAGATAAGTCAGGATGGATCCGTGGTATTACTTACACTGGTGTCAGTGGAAGTAGTATACCGCTTTTATGGGTGTCATGGTAATAAAATGCCCTTTAGACTTATGTCAGAACAAAAGCTATGTCTCTTATATTGGCGTTGATTGGGTAGACTAGACAACATTTTTCCAATTGTCACAGATCCCCACAGGACCAAGCAATCTGTGCCTGTTTCAGTGTCACCCATTTTGCACTCCCATGCTGCCAGTTCTGCTCAGGGAGCCCATTCTCTGGTTACCTCCTGTTGTAGGTCATGTGATTCTCTGACAGCTGCTCCTTTACCTCTGAGGACTAGAGTGTTCTGCAGACAGGGTCCACCTGCTGTGAAAATAGGAACACCATCTGAACTGCCTCATCTCCAGTACTCCCTTTGGTGGTGGGCTTGGATACCTACAGGTAACATGGTCCCCAATCATCACATGACCTTGCCTATATTATGAAGTGACTGGCAAAAGGAAGTTGCCTGAACAAGAATTTTTGCTGCCTGCCTTGACCTCTGGTTAATTTACCAGCCCCTGCGTCCATGGGGGCCACAACCTGGTAACAGCCTGCAGTGTAACATCCTCACGTCTAGAGGCTCTGGTGAAAACTAGGCTGTTGCTTAGACTCTGTGCCCTGTAAATGTCTGCTGGTGACACGGAGGGACAGAAGAGGAACAGAGTGTGGTCTTCTGCTTTGCAAGCCCCTCTGTTTCAAGGTTTAGTGTGATGTGCATTTAGAGATGCTCTTCTGTATACCTCGCTTGTACAAAGTTGGTATTTGAGTTACTGTTGCTTTTTCGTTGCTCAAACCTGTCTGGCTTTACTTTTCTGATCTTTGCCATCAACAAGACATTTTAGCTCAGAGAACTGCTCACTGACTAGTTTCCCTTTTTTGGACCGTTCTCTGTAAACCTTAAGGAAATTAGACAATTATATTTTATTTCTAAAATGTTGGTATAGAAGGTGTATACAGGGAGTCCTCGGGTTACATACGGGATTGGGACTGTAGGTTTATTCTTAAATTGAATTTTTATGTAGGAACAGGTATAATATTTTTTATATACTATACTACTTTATATTAGGCATTATAGTGTTAGTTACTGTAGAAAACCTCACTGTGAGCTAATCACAAACAAAGCAAATAAACAAAAAACAAAACCTTGGAACTTAGACACTTAAATTCTGGAGCAAGCTGTGCTTTGATTTGCAAAAAGAATCAACTGCAGAGTTTGTCTTAATCATTAGAGTTACAAGATGTTACAGATCAGCTCAGCTCTTAGGATCACCCACAACTTTAGCTGTGTTTAGTAAAATATTTCTTCTGCAAGTCATGAAAATCGTCCGATCCCCCCTCCAAGCCTCTGTCCTGCACAGGAGTGAGCAGGGAAGCCCTGTTCGTATCTAGGAGTCATCCAAATGTTGGATGTCCTTAACCCAGGGACTACCTACCTGTACTCTTGTGAATAAATCATTTAGGCCCTTTGGTAACCTTAACCCCAGAATAAATACATTTTATAGCATCGTAAAGATTTTTATTATAGGCTTGTGTAGTTGCCATGTTCCAATATAATCTATAGAGTTTTGGTCAAACCTTTTTTCTAGGAAAAATATCAATGTATTAACTTGTTGTCCTCTTTCCTTTGTCCTGCCTCAAAACATTTGAATGCATATTAAACCCAACTTTGAGGTCTCTGCTTTCATGTCATAAAATAAAATCACTCTCTCCTATGACTGGTTTCCAAGGCTAAATACCAATGGAAACATCAGACACTCATCAGATCAGATGACCGACCCCAGGAATTAATCTTTCATGTTCATTTCCAGTGACAAATAAATGAGTGCTGTACAACTATTTTGTTCAATGTAGACTAGGATGAGATAGCAGTACCCTGCACAGCGGTCAGTCCTGATTGGTCGTTGATAAATCTGTTGGGGGGAGGGTTGTACGGAGGTCAGATTTTTACTTGACATGAAAACAACCTTTTTGTCAGGGGGGAGAATCATCTGACATGCATGTGCAGCTTAACCCTCAAGTTCCCAAGTTGGGATGCATAGAAGTTTCATATTAACACTTTTAGGTACCAGATTTTTGTTCTGAGACATCCAAACCACCATTTCCATTTTATTACTCAAAAAGAGAAAAAAATCTGAATAGATACAGATTGTAATATTAACAAAATGTTTTATTGGAGAATATATGACACGCCTGATTTAATAAAAAGCATAAATAAAAAGAATTTTCCTAGAGATTTTTTTATGATAAAGCATTCAAAATGGTATTTTATTATGAAGATGTACACTGATTTATTCAACCTGATTGTAAAACTAACCTTCAAGTCCACTGCATCTACTTCTGCTTTGGTTCTCTCATAGAGTAGTGCATGTTGTATTAAATGATGGATTCCAATCATAAAACAGCTACTGGAAGTCTCTTGTTATCAAAAGGAATGGGTGCAGTGTGAGTCCCATGTTAAATGTAGGATATTACCTTTAACTACTGCAAATCTCAGCTGGGTACTGAGATCGATCTGACAGTAACGGTGCTGATAAGAGGCACCTTGTGAATAAATAAGTGTTCTTGGATTGTGAATCATTCTGGGAACTATGACTTATTTTTGTAAGTGTAAGGAAAGGGAAATGTTTCTATTTTTTTCTTAGTGGAGAAACCACAAGGCTGAAATTGTGCATTAGTCGATGTCTTCAATGCTATCTCACTTTCTGGAGCTCCTGTCTCAGCCACGATGGTAAAGGTAGTCCCAGTCTATGTAGAAGTTTGGACAGTTCAATGTTGTGGTCCTGGTAATAGCTTGAAAGAAATGCTCTTGACTGCAAAAAAAAAAAAAAAAAAAAATAGTAGTTAGGACAGCTTACTGGCAGTACAGATTTTTTTACAGTAATTTTTATTATAATTTCTAGATTATTGAAAATGCATCAATCATTAGACATCTGGTCAGGCAAATAGATTTGGTAGAACAGGAATGGTAAAATAATCACAGAAAGTATTCAGGATAAGTCAAGAACAGCATTTAGGGCAAACTGTTTTGACCTTATCCATTGTGACATAACATTTGCAATACACAATATCATTTAAAATGTACCGTATTTTTCGGCGTATAAGACGCACTTTTTCTTCCCCAAAACTGGGGGGGGAAAAGTGGATGCGTCCTATACGGCGAATGCAAGTTTTAAAAATAATTAAAACCGGTAACATACTTACCCGATACCACGATCCCGCGATCCTGCGTGCTTCTCGTCTTCTCTCCTCTCCTCCTGGCTGCAGCGCGTGTCTCCGCCTTTATCCCCTTCTGATCGCACTGTGCCAATTCAACCCCTTCTGATCACTCTGTGCCAATTTATCAGAAGGGGTTGAATTGGCACAGGGTGATCAGAAGGGG
>NC_092860.1:94743371-94788518 GCF_032062135.1 Pyxicephalus adspersus
AACATATTTCAAAATAAGAAATTGCAATTCTCTTCATCACCTTTTTATGCTACTAATAGAATGACCATTCAGTTCATGGTAGGTGGGTGGATGGATGGGTTGCAAGAAATCAGAAAAATCCTCCACTAAAAATGTGATGGTGGGCTGAGGCATTTCTTTAAGTCTACATATCTAATTGAAAAGAACTAACAGAAAGTTGATAGATAAATACAGGTAACTGAACTGCATTAAGCTACCTAAAACTGAATTTGTGCAACAACATAAAGTCTGGGTCCAAGGTGTGGGGCAGTGAGGGGAGGCTAGGAGTGGCAGGGGTGTGCAGAATGTATTGGTGGCATTGTGGGCGTTATTGTTGGGATTAAGGGGGTGAATGGGCGAAGGGGGCTTCACAGGGGGTTGAGGCTGCAGTGTGGGGCTTTATGGGTATGGAGGAAAGGAGTGGGGTTTTAAAGAGAGAAAACAGCTGGGGGGGCACTGATGGCCTGTGGGGAGCAGGGACCCAGGGGGGCTGGGGATAAGTAGGCAGTGATACTGCATGTGGAGGATGGCAGTGGTGGTGGGCAAGGAAGGTGTCTATGGTGCCTTTGGTAATCCATTACCTGGATGACTTGTTTATTGTCCCACTAGTGGTGGCAACGTGTGCTACTAGCAAAGTTACAGTTCTTTGCAGACTGGGGTCCCATCAGCCGGGGACAAGACAAAATGCCCCTTAACCGAGCTGGTGTTCTTGGGGATCACCATCTATACGGTGGCCATGGAGTGCAGGCTGCCAGCTGACAATTTGTCGACCTTGCAAGACATGTGAGCTGCGGAAGGTTACGCTGAGCGAGTCGCAGTCCCTTCTGGACGGATCATGCCGATATAGCATGTTTTCGCAAGATGGGTGGTGGCGGACACGGCAGGAGTAAGTTGCCTGACACATTTTTTTTTTGTTGAATAAGGAAGCACGGGAGGATTTGCAGGTGTGGAAGAAGTTTTTGGCAGAATACAATGGTAAGTCGGTCTGGATGGAAGAGCCGGTTGAGAATGCAGAGTTGGAATTGTTTGCAGATGTGGTGAGGTCATCAGGTTACGGGGCATATTGGCAAGGTGCGTGGAGTGTGGAGCAGGCAGGCTTGCTGAAAAACTTGGCAGTGTTGGAATTGTTTCCCATAGTATGGGGTTGGGTGTTGGCAAACAAAACTGATTCATTTTTGCTCTGATAACCTGGGGGTGGTGCCTCATCCCCACCAGTTTTCAGCATGTTGAGACATTTGGTGTTGTTTTGTTTATCTTTGAACATTGTGATTTGTACTGTGCATATTTCCAGGACAGTTAATACAATTGCAGATGCTTTGTCTCCCTTTTAGTGGGAGCGTTTTCGGAAAGTGACATTTGGAGCGCACATCAGAGCATTTCTTGTCCTACAGAATTATGGAAGATAGCCTTGGGATCCTAGATAAGTATCAAGTGATACATAAATCTGGCAACTTGGAAGGTGTATGCTGCAGTATAGGAGGAGTGATGGAGTTTTAGTGGAGTGTGAAGTTGCGTGGCGGGAGGAGTTTTTGGGTATCCTGATATATTTTCTTTGTAGATGTTTTGAAAAAGGGTGTGGGATGCGATGTTAAACAGAACTTTGGCAGGGGTGGCTTTTCCGTTTAAATTGTTGTGCATGCAGGAGTAAGGAGTTTTTGGTCAGATAGGCGGTAAAAGGTTTTCGAAAGGGGAGACAGGTGTCTTTTCAGTTGCTGCGGGTGGTACTGGGGAGGTTGGGGGGGGAGGGTTTGTGGATCCAGGTATGAGGTGTTGTTGTTTGGGGCGGAGTTTGTGTTAGGGTTGCGCATTGGTGAATTGGTAAGTCCAGTGGCCAAAAGCTTTGGGGGTCTGCAGGTGGGTGATGTAGTGTGGTCCAGAAGCAGGGCATGTTTATGGATAGCGCAGTCTAAAATGGACCAGATGGGGAGGGGTTTTGTAGTTACGTGGCGAGCAGTGATGGGGATTAGCCTGTACAGTGGCAGCAGTGGAGGATTTCATGCAGTTTCAGTTGAAAGGGGGAGGACCATTGTTTCTACATGAGGATGGCACTGCCTTGTTGTGGTATCAGTTCTTGGCCATTTTTTGCAAGTGTTTGTTGATGGAGGGGTTGGATGCAACGGAGTTTTCATCTTATTCTTTCAGAATTTGAGCAGCTACTGAGACAGCTCGTTGGGGTTTTGGCGATGGGTTAGGAAAATTGGGAGATGTGAGTTGCATCATTTTCGCTTATACACAAGGCCTCAGCTCATTCTGTGACAGGTTGGTTGGGTGGGCTTGGGGGGGGTTGTTTGAAAGGATCGCGGAGCACTCGTATGTGTGTCACGGGGTGCGACAAGCAGCTTTGCGGCTGGATGGTAAAAAGTTAGGCATTCTGAGATCTGAAGGAGTGATCCGATTGATTGGAGTGCCTGGCATGCCTTGGAGTAGGGTGCTGCCAGAGATTAAACAATTTGTGAGCTGGGATAGACAGCCGGGTATTGTAGTGCTACATGCAGGGGGGGGGGGGATGATTTGGGGAAAAGAACAATGAGGGCATTGATCCATACATGACATAAAATGGGATTTCCTCAGGCTGCAGATGACATTTCCTAAAGTGGTGGTGGTGTGGTCTGATGTGGTGGCTAGGGAGGATTAGCTGGGGGCGCAGTCAGTGGCACAGAAATAGGGAATTGGATTTGACTGATGCAAAAGCCTCCGCAGACCCATAGGTACATCCTCCTACAAAGTGAAACAGTATGTTCTACACATTATTGGTTACTGATGTACAGCAAGTACATGCTAATAATAAGCTGGTCGCATGTACTAGACTTTATGTAATGGTAGTATTGCTTCATAACTAATCAAGGAGAGTAACTGTTATTGACACATTATCTAACCACACCACTGCCTAACCATCTCTTAGGGTGCCTAAAAAAAGTTCACAGCATGCCATATTCTGTAATGCTAGCCCTAAAACTGACAATATTACTGCACCAACATACCACTTTCTATTTTTTCTGACATGGAAATGAAAACTGTGTTCTCAATTTTTGTGGATTTACATAAATAATAAGGAAGACACATCAAACAAAACATTAGAGATGAGCAATGATGAACAAGAGGTGCAAATCACAACCCCTCAAAGGTGGAAACACACAATCCAAGGGATCCACTGTGCACTTATAAGTGTCCTTATTAAATTGGTATGTGGTCATTGGGATCACGTCTTACCAACTAATTATTACAAAGAGATAATTAAATAATTACCCCGGGGAAAAAGCATTACTGAATCACTGGCAGAATGTATTTTCCATTACTCGCTCAATTCTAGATGAGGCAGTTACGAAAAAATGAATATAATTTGATTTTTAATTTTAAAGAAAGTAATAGGGTTTATATAACATTACATTTTCACTTAATATGGAAATCATGTATAATCAAAAATAAATATATAAAAAAATAGCTAAGCTATTTTCTGTGTTAATATTGAAATAATAATAATGTAATTTTAGAAGTTTAAATTTTATGTGCACAGAAACCCACAAATCTGTATTTCATGGTGGAAAACATTCATAAAAATACAGATGTCAGTTCCTTGCCCTTAATATGATATATCTTCCTAGCAGCTCGTTTTATGAAAGTTCAATCTTGAATTAGTAAATTAAAAGTAAAATATTATAATTATAAATATTATAATATTACCACACACCAACAGGACCATTTACAATAATTACAGCTTATTTATTTATTTGACCTTTTCGTATAAATGTTTTTTTTTTAATCAGTAAATAAAGTGTTGCTCTCTACAAAGGACTCTGTGGCAGCTTATCATTTAGTTATTTTGGACAGAAAGCCAGAACAATGTATTGACCACATTAAGTGTATGGATGTTTCTACGTTGTCCAATTAGGAATACATTTTAAATGCCAGGGATTTCAGTACTAATATAAGTTCTAACATTTGCAGTGCTTAACAACTGTTCCCTTCTAGAACAGCTGTAACCTAGGTCATATTTATTTTAACATATATGCCTTTGCCTGTGATTTTAGTTGTTTGCCTGGAATTCACCTATATTGTAGCATATTCTTAAGTATAGTTAATTTGGACTTTATTAGATTTTGTAGAGGAAATACATTTAAAGTATTTTTCCCCGAGTACTTAATATTTGCATTAATCAGGAAGCAAGTTTATACGCTAATAATTAACCTTTAGTTGCCCTTACTTTAATGATAACATTGCACACATGTAATTATTCCACCATGCCTGTGTAAAATAATTGAGTGGAGAATGAGAGGAAAAACCTTTAGAATTTCCCAGTCTACCTATCAATCAGAGCTAGCTAGATGTCACTTATTCTGTCTAAAACTGAGTATACATTTCACCAAATTAATCATGTGGCAGTACAGTTGCTTTATTTTTTCTTAGATTTTATAACTGCAGAGCTTACATTATAATGTTTTCCTTAATTCCCCTGGAGGGCACTTTACACAATGTGCTTTGAAAGTGAAGTAGATCAGAGTTGTTAAATTATTCCCAAAGCACAGTTTTGACTACAATGAACATATTTTCCAATGATTGAACAAGGCAGACATTGTCCATAAGTTACATATAGTAACACTGAATTATACGACACCCCTCATTTGATATACATAATGATGGGGAGGCTTCTTAAGTCAATGTTTAATGGTGCCCTATAACAAAAAGTAAGCTCTGAAGCAGAATATACTTACGTTAGAGTCTCTGAGTAGTTATAATGAGGATAGACACCTAGAAATGTCTGCACATCATCCATGACAATAGCTGGATCACTCCTCAAATGTTGTCCATCGATAATTAACAACTAAAATGACACATTCCTCTTAGCATTAGCATGCATTTTATATAGATTCTTTATTTATATTTTAGATAACATATATATACACTGTACATATGAAACATATATGTGAATCATAGAATGGATGTTGGCAGTATGGAAATAACATTTACAAAACCGTGCTAAATCATCTGCTTCTCTACTTTAACTTTAAGAATTGGCATAAAGCCAAACTACAATTCAAAAGTTATCATAAAAAAATTATTATGGCTGAACATCAGGCAGAAACAAACATAGACCACTTGTAAAGCTACATTCTTAAGGTCTCTAAAAACCTACATTTTTAATTTATGAGTAGATGTAGCATGTCTTAATATTATAGCCAGGTCAACTCACCATAAATTCCTGGGCTTTACCCTGTTTTACCCCCTTATTATGTTTTTTCCCTCTTATCCTGCAAATCAGTAATAAATGAGGCATCCCAAAAGAAAAATATTCTGAAATACACATCTGATTTTTTGCTACGGTACTATACTGGCTGACATAAAAAAAAACCCTGTGGGTGCCTTATTGCATTTATTTAAGGGGAGTACAGTTTATAGATATTTTACATGAGGCTGATATGGTGTTTTGTTTGAAATAAATCAGGCACCTAAATGAATAAAGTCATTTTCACCAATCTTGCATTCTCCTAATATCCAGTCAACTTCAAGATAATTAAATAAAATCTTCCTTAAACCTAGTATACCATTTGACATTTGTACAGCTAAGTGTTTCACAACATATTCCCATTTAGTAACAGTTCATCAGGCATAATCCTAAAACAACCTTGTTTCAAGGGGTGGCTCCCCAGTCCTTATGGCATTATTTGTTTCTCCATGCTTTTTAACCCATGTTATCTTACTACCTGTTTTGTACTATAGGCTCTGTGTCAAGTGGCTCCCATTCATAAAAGCAACAGACGTGCTCTGCCGGCACATGACTCAAAAAAAAAAAAACAGGCAATAAAAGTGGACCTGCCTATTAAGTCAATCAAATGATAGGAACACTGTTAGTAAAGGCAGGGCAAGTGATGAATAAAAAGTGCTTTATGCAATCCATGTCTCTGCAGTCTGAGAGTGAGCGGCAAACTCCTCCAAAACAAATTCCATGCATGAATTAGTAGGTGTTTCAGGTAGTAAAATATAGAAACAGTAGGTAATGTCTGTCACCCTTCACCTGCTGTCTTGCTGTGAATAAATAAAATGTGTCTAAGGCTACAATCTTGGGTAGTTATTAAAATAGGCAATCATATTATTGAAGTAATCATGGTTTGTTTTGTATGTTATCCAGTACATGCTTAACTTTTTATTGGCTGTATTTGCTGTAGAAGAAACCTCCCTATGGATATTTTTTATTTTAAATATAAACAGGTAAACTTGTATACATAAACTTGCAACCATAACTATATTAAGATTAGCATACTTCTTAACTTCTCCAATGAGCCCCTCGGCAATTAGAAGATTAAGAAAGGAGTATGTAGAACTGTTGATAAAACAGTGAACCAGGATCTAATCAGTATCAAACAAAAAGAAAGCAACTGTGATGTCTAGATTAGTTCCACATTTACAACTGGAACCAGATATATCCAGCAATTGTAACAGAACAAATACAATTGTGTTAGCTGGCTACTATCAATGTGTGTAAGTCTGCCAGACAGTTAGTTTTTATGAAAAAAAGCTCAAGAAACAACCCTTGGCATGTGAGGTGCTATCCGTTAGTGCCAAATGAATGGTGTATCTTTTTTCCAAAAAGGTAACTAGCTGCAAGCTGGGGTACTGTTTGGTTTTGTTTTTCCCCTTTGTGGTCACCGGCATCCTTGTGCTAAAATAAAGAACCTAGACAGTAGCCTGAAGTTCTGTTTTTAAAATTGACCTTGTCCTGCCTCATTGATCTGCTGCAGAGTCTGTTGCTACAAGCAATTCCCCATAGCAAGCTCACAGGTCTGGATATATTTGTTGGTAGCCAAAAAATATAACAACTAATCAAGTAATTAGTCAATAAGCCTCTTCATATACTGAAAAATAGTCACCCTGCTGACTATATATTATGTTAAGGGTCCCATCATTTTTGTCTATGCCATTCTCACTTAGGTTATATGAAATATTCTGCTACTAAAAACTATCAAGCAAAGTCTGATTTCTGTACTTTATGGAATAAATAATAACACAGCTCAACAAAAAAAATAGTTTTCACTTGCCAAGGATATTTTAATATATTTAGTGTATTTCAGGTCTGCTGAATCCAGAAATAACATCAGTTTCATTGAATTGGCTCTAGTTCTTGTGATACAGGAATCAGAAAAGACTCTTTTACCAACAACAAATGTTAACACAGCATATTGTCAATTATTATATTATAAATCTTTATTTACACAGATGTTTTGCATTTTATATATTAAATGTAGCATTATTTTCAAGAAATTTTCATTTGCCTTCTTTTTATGCATACATTTTCTTTTTTTCAGAAATATGATTTCTTCAAGAAGTTGTTTAAATTTCCTTAATGTATTTTGCTACATTTGTGGTGACCATTGTCAAAAACAGAGAAGAAACATTACAGAATTTGTGAAACAAGCATATCTTGCATTATTTTGGTATTAAACTATGATAATATACTTAATATAATATATGATAATACTTAAGATAAGTATTAGGCTCCCCATATGGTAAAGAAAACTTGTGTAGAGTGTCTACGTCAATGGAAAAATGGAAAACTGAAAAGTTTGAAATTTGGTGTATCTATGGCATGGCGAGAGCCCACAAATCATCATAATGATTGCTATTTTTGTGCTGTGAATGTAAAAGGTTTCAATCGTTACAAGAAAAACTAGTGGGGGTACCCTGATTTGTAATCAGCAAGATGACCTCTGCTAATGTTACCATACCAGTGTTCAGTACACTCCCTGATATTCCTGTATCTGACATGGAGGATATACAGGGTTTGGAGTGTAATCCAAGAGTTAAGAGTGGAAGTGAATATAAAGGAAGTGTTTCATCAAATCGCAGTTCTCCCAATAATAGCTCAATGATTTATTACGTGACCTAAGTCTGTCAAAACAAGCATCTGAACTTTTAGCATCCAGGCTAAAAGAAAAGAACTGTCCGGAAGTTAAAATAACAGTTTTTAGGACAAGAAAGGTGACATTCCTACCGGATTTCAGTGAAGATGGAGACTTCATGAACTGTTGTAACTTCCCTGGACTTCTAGCCTATATGGAAGTACCAGAATGCCGAGCAGAAGACTGGGGGCTTTTCATAGACCGTAACACTCGAAGTTTGAAATTGGTTTTACTGCATGGCAACTGCTATGCATCAATTCTAATTGGTCACTCAACAAAAAGTAGAATATGAAAATATCAAAATGGTCTTACAAAAGCTTTGCTATCATGAACACCAATAATCCATTTGTGTTGATTTAAAAATGGTGAACTTCCTACTTGGAAAGCAAAGTGGATACACAAAGTAGCCATGTTACATCAGCTTGTGGGATAGTAGGGCAAAGCAGGATTACTGGAAAAAAGTGACATGGCCTCCAAGAGTAAACATGAAAAAAGGTGCAGCAAACATCATAACGAGCCATTGATTAACAAAGAAAAAATCATTCTGCCTCCAGGACACATAACGTTGGGATTAATGAAGCAATTTGTCAGAGCTCGGAACAAGGAGGGTGATTGCTTCAAATACATTTGTAGATTCTTCCCTGGATTGAATACTGAAAAATTAAAAGCAGGAATCTTTGATGGCCCCAGATTCGGAAACTGATAAAGGTTTCAAATTTCACAAGTTACATGACTGATACTGAAGCTTCTGCCTGGCACAGCTATGTTATGGTTGTCAAGAACTTCTTGGGTAACCATAAAGCATAAAATTATGAAAAACTGGTATAAAATGTAAACCTAAAAAAATATCTTAAACGCTCTTAAACAATAAAAATTTGGGTGCTACTATGACCATAAAGGTACAATATCCCCATAGCCATTTGCAAAAATTTCCAGAAAACCTTGACAATTTCAGTGAGGAACAAGGGGAGAGGTTCTATCAAGATATAAAGGTGATGGAAGAAAGGTATCAGGGCACATGGGATAGACACATGATGGCAGACTACTGCTGGAGCCTTCAACGTGATTGTCCTGATTTAGCAAAAAAGGAAATCATACAAATGGAGTTTTTCAATTACTTCTTTGTGATTAGTTCTTTAAATATATTGAATATAGAATATATTGACATTAAGTATTTCAAAAATTTAATTTTTTATACGTAGACATATCTAGTTTAATTTTGCTTAATTTTCATGTTTCATTCGTTTTCTATGAGGTTGTTATTGAGGTCATTATTTCAAAAACTAGAGCTAATCTAGCAAAACCAATACCATATTTGAAATCTCTGTGCATCAAACATTACCTAAAATAACTTTAATCTGTTTAGCAAAAAAATGTTTGTTGACCAGTGTAATAGGTGCCAATTATTTTTATTAGTTTCAAATTATTTCAATGAGAGTTGCAGGTTCATCTTTTTTTCATGGACATGTACCAACCTATTTGTCTACACACACAAATTATAGTTTGTCATATCTGGACACAAGGATCATTGTTTTTTCATCTCTCCATGCATTATTCATATAGTCTGATAATGGTCATTCTGCTTGGTGGGCCAGATGTAAAATATTTTGTTTCCTGGAACACTTTTGCAGCATTTTTATTTGAAAATTATTCGATAGACCAGTCTTCCAACAATCACACTAAAATATTACCTGAGTGGGTGGGAAATATGTTAGCCATCGTTCTAAATGTGTTGCATACCAGCCAGGAACAACGCATCTTTTCTGTAGTGTGTGTAACTCCGGGGAAGCTGAATGATCTGCTGTTATCACTTCATAGAAGCTATATTTTAGGGCAGTAGGATCTTCATGAGATCGCTGATGCTAAAAGAAAGAAAACATGCTTTCTAATTCACTCTTCCAGGAATATTACAAAACATTATAAAATACAGCAAAATTTTTCCTGTATTCTAAACTGCACTTCTGCCCAAACAATATTTATATTTATGTCTTCATATAGTTTAGACTGTTCTAAATTAAATTATTTTTACAACCCTATGCTGTGAGAATTACCTGTATCCCTACCCTATAACTATAGCTGTTTCCTTTACTGTATTGCTGTATTATTATTTACTGTATTATCATATATAAGTTTAGTGAACTATGAACTTTTAGCTCTTGCGTAGTCTAGACCAGAATAGTAAATAGACATGCCATTTTCAACAGTCTGTGTATAAAAACTGCAGGAAATTGAGCCTTTTATTCCTTTTATGTGAATATTTCACCATTAAAAATCAAGCAAATGAAAGCAGAGACAAATTATGCTAACAAAAAAAAAAAGAACAGTTACATTGTTCCAAAACAAATGTCTTGTTCAAAAGGACAGTGTGGTATAAATCATTAACATATGATCAACATTCAACCACAACATGACATGACATACCATATCATAGGGCAAGCAATACACATAAGTGAGGAGGGGATTTCAGGTCACTCACAACCTATCACTGAGGATAAAAAGCATCATTCAGCATAGAATCAATTCCCTGAGTAGTTGTAAGTAAGTAGTAGTTGTAGTAAGTGTATCAGGGCACCAGGTAGTGGTCAAATTCTGGCTTTTTTAAACAATTTATAAACACTAATTTATTGACTTGTAATGTGTCTTTCACCTTCAAGATGTTAGTTACAGTACTTTCTGTGCTGACCTAACTTCTTTGCCCCTCACCTTCCTACCATTTACATAGCTGCCATGATAAGAGTAAAAGTTTACACTATTGTGTGTTACATATGTTTTTTTTTTTCTGCTGAGGCTGCTGGGGTAGTCAACAGTAGCCCAGATGCTTTTGGTTGTTTACATACATTTGTTATGGTAAAAACAAGCCAAAAAACAACAAGCCACAAGATCACAGTGTAGCCAAACCATATTACCAAAAGAAGAATGTTTTGTTTTATGTATTTACCCCCACCACCTTGAAATGCTGCTGTTTCATTGCTCTAAACAAAAATAATTTTTTTTCTGTTGGCTTAACCACCACCACAAGACATTGTGCCCAATTTATCAAAGCACTCCTAGAGTGTAAAATATAGACTATCAAGGGAGCTCATGGGGGAATAAGCAAACCTAAAATGGATCTGATCCAGAATTGAAAACATTTGCCAAATAATAGCTAAGTAATTTAGGAAATCCATTCCAGGTTTATCTTCTCTAGTCTTGGAGAGCTTTAATAATTCAGGCCCATAGTGACAAGACAAGTAAATGCCTCTGTTCTTAGCAGGTATGACTTGGCTACAATAACTTTATGCTGTTAGGTTCACTTTAAAATGAATCGTATTATCTTGATTATCTTTATCTTGATAGACTCTGTTACCTAGAGAATTTAAAGTATGGTATCATATAATAGAAGCTATACTTTTTTTTAGATGGAGCAGTGTATCCAAATCTTGCAAAAAGTGAATGGTAAAGGGGAAGAGAAGTAGAGGGCTGAACTAAACAACCTAACTTTATGGAAGTCTGTGTGAAATATCACCGGTGTTGCTGATCCAGCCACTGCAGGTATCCAATACTTTTAGTGAGTTAAACCTGTTCCACTTCTGCGTTTTGTGGCGCATTGGATTCTATGTCCTGTAATGACACAGGAGTGAAGAGCCACAGTGCAATGCAGGAGCAAGTATACTTACACATGGGTCAGAAGTGGCGGAGGAACAGTAAAGGTTTAACACATATGCCTCTGTAAGGCTGTATGTAAGTACAATACAGCATCTGATTTAAAGACTACCTTGCATTTCAACCCTATATTGTTAAAGTCACCTAAATGGTTAGGATGCTGAAGCAAAAGGGAAATGTAGCACAGGATGGTCTTTTAAGTGCAGTTTCCATAATATCAGCATCAACTGCAAGTAAAGCAGTCCATACAAATCCCTTACAGTGCTTCCCCTGATTCCTGTTTAGCATTGTAGTGTCTGCTCATTAATTAACGTTGTTTGCCTCAGTCTTCCACATGTCACATACTACTGAAGTAAAATATTTTTATAGCGGCTATTTGTCCTAATTGTCTTGTCTTGCTCATCCATGCTTTCTTTGCCATTAAAAAAGAATTACAATTCTGCTGTACATTTTAAAATTTTTGCTTGACTTACCTACATTCCTCACTCTGACTGTTTGCTAGCATAGCTGCATGCAAGGTGTAAAAAAAATGAGAGCTTTGTATTGTTACATGTGCTTCCTTCCATGTTGCCCTTCCAGATTTTTAGTCAAAATAAAATAGGACAATTATCACCACTTTCGCTAATACTAAAGTCTTCCTATCGGATCTTATAAGGGTTGTTGCTAACCGAGATAGTAGTAGAATATTTTGCCACCCACCCACAGTTCAAAATCTTGAATGAAGTTGGGCGGCTTTGCCCTGACGTTGTATTTAGTTCCCTCGGTTACTTCTTTACATGCGTGCGAGTGCACATTGAGGAAAGGCGCACCTTAGACTAAATCATACTGGTCCCATTATGGTTATTTTCTGAAGAAGCAGACAAAGTATCAGTGAAACCCATCTAATTGAAGGTATATAGGACCATGGAGATCACACACAATTAATATGCAGCTGTGATTGCTGTTTTTTTATGGTTGTTTCATGTTATTGTGTCATATTGTAATGTGGTTTTACATTTATTTGTATAATATAAAAAAGTTTCCTGGCATTTTAACAATGTTGTGTACACTGATGCCGATGAATTATTGTGAAGATACATCATTTACCCTCTTGTATTATAATAATTGTATGTAAAAAATCATAAAAAAGTGGGCATTTATCAAGAAAACATACCTGGTACCAAGAGTATGCTCGATCAGATGGATCAATAAGTATAGTGATAATTTTTGCTTTTGGAAGGAGTGCTGCAACTCTTTTGGGTACTTCCTCTGAGTGAAAATAATTTGCACTCTTTTCGAACAGGAAATCTGAAGTAGTGTTAGATGGGTAAGGGAAAAAATCCATATACCTTAAAGACAAAAGGAAAAAATATGCTGTGAAGATTTAAGCAGGCAACAAGTTAAATAGGTTTCATTTTCAGATAACACATGCAAGTATAATGAAAAAAAAAAAAAAACAGGTACATTGAATGATAAAGTGTTAGAACATCTTTCAGAATAATATTAATAATGCATGTAATTTACTGTCCCAGTAACAAACAATGTCCAACCTGGCATATTTAATATTTCTAACAAAAAAGCTTTGGATAAAGATGGGCATTAACGGTAAACCTGTTGATTTTCCAAGATTGGTAAACTGCAGGTTTGCTTTAAGGATTGGTTAGGTCACTTAGCTTAGTGGTCCCTAACCTTTTGCAGGTTGCGGACCACTAAATGCACAGACTTAGAACCAGGCATGTGTGGGGAGCCGTGTGTCACTCAAAGGTGTGGCGAGCCGTGTGTCACTTCCTCCAGAATGACATCATGATGCCAGAACCTGCCTACTCTGCCAAAGCAGGTTGGGCGGGTTGTGTCCAGAGAAACAACCCGCTCACTTCCCTGAGCCTGTGATGTCTCCGGGAGTCTAGCCCGCTCCCCCCAAGCAGGGTCCTTCTCCTGACAACACTGGGTGGTGCACTGGCCAGAGCCACAGCCCACCTGTCAGACAGGGTTGGGGACCTCTGACTTCGCTTATTTATGCTGTTATGTTAAGAAGGAAGTGTTTTACAATTTGAGAGATTTAGTACACACAATTTATTACACAGAAGTGTAAACCTAGGTGACACTTGTGTTGAAGGCCCCCCCAATGAGTACAACTATACCCATTTCCTGGTGGTGAAAAGTAACATACAAACTCTCCTGGCACTTACAAATGCTTAATACAGTGGTATGCTATGCTAGGCTTCCTTTTTTTTTGGAGTTTTTAGCCCCTGAAAGTCCTATAGGTAAGAAGATATAAGGTTGAGGGGAAAAGACTTATAATTGCAGAATTGAGGACGATAGAGAATAACTAACTTCCCGGAGGTGAAAAGTAACATACAGGCTCACCTGGCACTTCCAAATGCCTAATAAAGTGGTATGCTATCTTAGGTTTTTTTTGAGTTTATAGCCCACCTGAAGTTAATAAAGTTGGTAGGGCCTAGTTTTACTTTAACAGCAATGACAAAAGCAGAAGCTAATTAAACCAAATACCCTCACAATGAGATACATTCTTCCTCTAGTGTGTCACAAGGCAGTTACATCCAACACTAGTGGTATGACATAATTTTATGCTGAATGTTTCACTTTTTCTTACAATGTTGTCATTTTGAGTTTGTTTTTTGTTTTTTAACATTTTGGAACGTGTGACCTAATTGCACTTTATGTTAACCTTTAGCAATGCATTTCGACTAGTAATATGCAACTACAAAGTACCAGTAACATGAATAATAATATTTGTCTTTATAATACCCTGTAAATGTTTGAACCCACTGCCTTTACTTTCTTCTGGAAATTTATGTTATTATGACGCATTTGTATGAGATCATCATTTTAGTATTTGTATAATTACATTGATTTAGGCAATATATTTTCCTGAACATTAAACCTAATGTGTCTCTTACTACCGGTAGAACCTAATTTAACTTTACTAGCTGTGTGTCAGAAAAGTACTTGTGAGTGACTCTATGATCTGGGAACAAGGCCATTAATATGTATTATTGTTTTTAAGCTTTCCATATTGTTATTTTTAACTTAATGGCACATTTTTTAGTTTCCTAGTACTGTTCTCCAACTCTGTAATTTACACATGTAAAACAACTTACAAAAATATTATTTTTATGCAGTATCTTAATTTTAATTTAATTTATCTTACCAGTCAATCCCCTTGTGATAGTTGTTTCCATTAAAAAATTGCACTTCCTCAAAGGTCTTTGGATTAGGAAAGTTACTAATGATGTAGGGATGCATTAGTAGAAATAGGTAAAGTGCAGTTGTGCCTACAGAAAAGAAAATGTAGATAGTGAAATTGACATAACTAGAAATTAGCAAAGTTCTTGAGATCCCGTTTTCCAGCATGTGTTGGAGTTCTACAGGTATTTTTTTTTTTAGAAATAGGCACTGTTTACTTTTTTAAAATTTTTTTTATTAATAGGAATAAAATAAAATTCTATCTACCAGATGTCAACTCTGCATGCCAAACATATGGGCTTGTATCTGCTCAGCAAGAGGGTCAAAATGTGTGAGCCATTGCTTACTTTATATACTTATATAACTATGACATATGCCCTCCAGCATCAGATAATTATTGTTTTAATGGTTTATAAGAAAATAACTAAGTAATTAAATCAAGGAAGAGACGAGTGAAATTCACACTCATTAAGTTAATTTATACTGAGTTGGGAACTGCAGGGTGAAAACATAAAGGTATTTTGTTTCCTTAGATCTAACACTAGTTTGTAGACCTAGCACAGATCAACAAAAATTGAATTTCTTTTAGTGATTATTTATTCTTTACTTTAATACAGGTATTTAATAAAGTTAGTGTTGGATTTTTAATTAAAACTTATAGTGAGCATATGTCTACTGTAGCAGACAAACTATACTGAAATCCTCCCGAATCCCTGCACTGGCCATCTGCTATGAAGAAGATACTAACCTAGATTCAAAGTTTGCTATACTAGTAACCTTTAGAACAAGAGGCACTTCTGTTTACTAAAGTGGCCAGAAAAGAGGACTGGGTTGAGCAGATTCATTAAATCTGCATTGATATGTTTTCACAATCCAGCCCAAGCATCCACACACATCAGATTTGGACAAGGAATATGTTGATCTCCATTAATAAAATCTTTAAAAATTATTTTCATATTCATGTTTTTTTTTGTTGTAAAACTTCTATATAACTATACAAGACTAATTTAGCTGACTCCAATGCAATTGAGATGCAGTTAAGCATTTGTATTGAATAAGTGGAAGAAATATTAATAAAAAAGTCAGCGGAATGAAGGTGGATTAGTCAACCTTTCAATGCATCCAAAAAAGGTCAATGTCACAGCCCTGACATTTAAAATTGGCAGCCATTTTCAACCTTTATCCAGATCCACATCCTTACAGCACAACTCAGATGTCAAAATATCCTTTAGAATATTTCACCCAGACAAAGTTGTTTAGGAGAAGTAAGGTAACTTAAAATTCCAGCTTTCATTATTTTTAGAGTGTAATTTTGCTAAAAGGAAGGCAAGAATATACAGAGAGAATATGTTTAGTTAATTTATTAGAATATCCAGTTACAAATCTAATCTGTAATTGATGTAGTGAATAACACATGATCTAAACTGTCTTTTCAGAATCCTGGTGATCATATGCTAAAAAGATCTAAAAGAACATATAGATAAAGAGGTTTTTTATTTTAGTAAATACATTATTTACCAGTTTATATACTAAATTGGTCTTGTATTTTAGTAAATTGGGTATGTACCCTAAAGCAGTAGAAATGGCCTAAAGGTGTCCCAGTATTCTAAAAGTGATTCTGTTTGCTTTCCAATGAAAGAATACTAATTAGTCCACAGTTTTAGTTCATTTTCTATTTCATTTAATTTCTTATTTATAGTACTTATGTATTACATATTATTATGCTGTTTTAATGTATTTTTGTTTCAATGAATCCATGTGAATAAAAAAAAGGAATCACAAGATCTTTAGATTTCCCAGAGACAAGCTCTTGCTCCCCTAAGTCTAAATGTGTTTGATATTCCCCATGGACAACTGCATGGTGTTAGACAGTTCTTACATGGCAGTATGGACCCTCCAAAACGTACTAATCACAAAGGGTATCCTGACACAAAACCAACGCAGTAGTACCAAATAATTAGGTTGCTGTAAAGTTCGCAAGCAGGCAGACATCAGAGCAGGCAATATTGGTGTGTCACAGCCAAAAAGAGAAACGTGTCGCAGAGAGATGATAGCATGAATTGTAATGCTATTAGCAATTAAGATGACTTAAACAAAAAACTCTACTATATTGGAGATTAGCAAAAATAAATGGTCTACAGACCCCTCTAAATCAATCACGGGCACCAAAGTGACCATAAAAGATGCCTAAATGCACATCTCCGTATATCAAAATCTTACAGATGCAACCATGTCCACATTACCAGCTTTTACTCCCCAGTTCAACATAGGAAGAACACAGTAGGGGCCACTAGATACTAACACGTATACACTGACAAATATACAAAGAGTTTACTGATTTCTGTATTTGCTGCTTATTACCTTCACACAAATTCTAGTAATCTCAGTATTTCAAGGGAAAGGAGCCTGGTGGGAGAATGTCACTTGAACAAAATATTAGCAGCAGTATTTAAGGGATAAGCGGGCATTTCCAGATCCTTACAACAGAGTTCTGTTGGTGATTTATTTATCATTTTCAGGACTGTGAATCTACCCACTTCTCAGTCTAAACAGTACTGACACACAAAGGTTTACCAGAAAGACAAAAAAAAAAAAAAAACTCACGAAAAAGCAAGATAGATAATTAGATAAGTGGCCCTATGTGCTATATCTGTCCATACAATACTTAGCATGCAGGGCAGACAATGAAAGGCATAGCACATAAAATACCTCTCACTGCCTCAGGAGCCAAATTCAATTGCAGAACGTCATTTTGGATAGTGTGAGAATGACTTTGAACCCCCTAGGCTAATTTAGGTAAGAGTTTGGGCGATGCCTATAAATATTCAATCAGGTACATTTAAAACCCATGCAAATGCAGGGTCATGTCCAAGCTTGCTGCACTGACAATCAGTAGCGTCACTTATATAAATGATAGTAGATGAAGCATAATTTTCCTTAAAATTGCAATAGTATCTCTAGATTTGTAAGAAACATTTTTTGAAGGGTCTGTAAACATTATCAACACAAGTTTTAGGGGGAAGGATTATCATTTAGCTATGGCTGTAAAAATGTCAGCTGTGCCTTTGATATTTTAAGATAATAATTACAGAATAAGAAATAATCTAAAACATCAGCTACTAAAAACCATTACTATGTATATGAGGACTCCCTCCCGGTTATCAAAGGATACATGCACTTTAAGTTAAGCAGATCAAGTTAAGCTGATGTATGTATTATATATAATTTATTGTTCTGTGCTTTATGTTTATGAGTATCTCCATGGGGTACTTATATTTGAAATAAAGTGAAATATGAATATGATTAACAGACATGATAAAGGGGTGGTGCATTTTAGAAGATATGCTTTAACATGATCTTAAAAGAGTTTTGCTTGGTAATTATGGTGTGGTAATTATAAAAATACATCTGATTATTAAAATCAGCATGTCTTTTGAAAATGGTAACAAAGTAAGGCTTTGAATAATATTTTTAATTGCATGCATTTCCCTGGCACATAGTATTACAATCAAAAATGAAAAAATGAACATCTGCTACTCAGTTGTTCTAATAAAGTTACTAAATTTTTTTAGAAATACTTTTTTCACATTATAATTTATCTCATACCAGGACTCCTTAGCTTTTCACTGCCACATCTAATAGTTACAACTGGAATATTGTGTATGTAGTGTTAGGAATTCTCATATTTTTTAAAGTGTGGCATTTTTCAAAATTTAAAAGATGTCTTTGTTCTGTTTTTTTCTAATGAAATAGCTGTAATTATTAGTCATTTACACTATATTACTTATTTTGTTTCATAATTGTATTTTAGATAACAAAAATGCTATTTTAGTATTACCACAAAACATAACTGTCAGTATCTGGCATTTATATATTGTTACCCTGAAAGGGTTAATCAATTGCAAAACTGATATTAGAGCCTTAGATTTAATGGTTCAATTACCCACTGGCATTTCATGTTTCCTAAGCATTATAGCAATGGGATTTTCCTTTCAGCCATCTGCCACTATGGTTTCTGAATTTTTCATTTATAGAAATGTCATTCAGATTGCAGCAAGAGCAAACCTGAGAACCAATGGGGAAGGAAAAAAGGTGCAAAGGCAGAATTTTAGATATAGCATAAGAGAAATAAGTGTTGGGTAATCTGACTGCTTACTGATTAGCATTTCAGAAACTGAAAAATAATATTTTCAAACTAATTTTTAATATTTGTACCACTGCACTTTTAATCTATGCCTGGTGACCCTACTATGAATCCTTGTGTAGGCACCTACTAATATAGGATGACACGATTATGTTCATATCTTCCAACTGTACTCTTAACTTTGTCAGCCTCTCATGCTAGCTTCCAGTGGAAAATGTGGTCCTAGAGATGATTTTCATGGTTTCCAGAGTGCATGTGTGTATGCAGGACATGGCTAAGCAAGAGAAAAGAGGCTGAAGGAGATCATCAGCCCTGAGAAAATACATTATTAAAAGAACGTTGTTGCTATAGGACCTGCTTATGCACTTAGCTCAGTAGAGATTAAATTAAAAAAATTAACATTTACTTTTATATGTAATTAGTAATTCATTAAGTAATATGTAATAAGTAATTAAGTCAGATGATTCTCTCATTCAGAACTACATAATATCTAATATGTCCTCATTGGTCAGAAGGTGGAGGACCTTGCCATCAAAGCATTGTATTCCTGGAGATGTTCTGAAGCTGCATGGTAGACTCTTTATCAGGAGGTAAATCAAGTTGTTTTTCATGATCCTTGACAAGTGCCCTTCTTGGCCTCTAAATGGAGTAAAGCTACGTACACACTTCCAATTATTATCGTTGGAAAACGAACGACGAACGTTCATGCACGATATATACGACCGATCGTATAGCACCGATCCTGCACATAGAGTTAACGACACGATCGTTCGTAGATATTGTACACACAATAGATACGATCGTTTGAGCGATAGAGAAACTATGTGCACGACAGGAAAGTGAACGGACGTTCGTTCATCACGCATGCTCTGAACATGGACGATCAACGAACGACCGTACACACGAACGATGTTCAACGATCGTCGTCCAATCCGATCCGTCGGTCCGGTCGTTCGTTTCCAGCGACTTTCCTCGTTCGTCAGCGTCGTTGGTTACTTTTTTACGAACGATTTTTTGGCCAATCGATCGTTCGATTGGAACGATAAAAATTGGAAGTGTGTACGCACCTTTAGCTGCTGTAAAGAAAAACTTCACTGTTGGCTTTAAAACCTAATTGATAGCAACTCCTCTACAATTCAGGCTGTAGTATTACCATTTCAGTACACAGTGTCTATTTACCTACAAAGTCGTACTGCTTGGAACCTCTATTTTTCTTTTTATGTTGTTTTGGTGACAGCACAGACTGACATTTCTCTTGGTTCTTTCTTTGGCAGCTTTCCCACTGGCCAGTAATGTAAGTGGCATTCTTCCCACTAATGCAATGTGAGCTGTGGATACAGTAATTATAGAAGGGGTTCCCTAAAGATCTAAACATTATTTAAAGTTGTTCCCCCATGGTCGAGAAATATTGCATTAGATAATTCCTAAGGAGATTTTGTGTCCTCGGCTTTATCTGCTACCATAAAAAGCTAAAATTATTTGAGCATATTCCCTATCCCCAATGCCAGATAGAAAGTTATCATTAAGGGTTCTCATTATATCCCAACCAATGCTGTCTCTGTGTTTAAATCAGCTACTAACAGCGCCAGATGGTTTCTCCAGAAATTATAAACAAAGCTTTAATAACTCTTTGGGTATCTTTTGTAAATGTTAAGCAGGGCAAAAGAATTAAAAGCATAACAAAGAAGCTGCCACTCTGCGGGGAATAACAAGTCAACAAACCTACAGTCAGCTGTTTTTGGAAAGTGTACCTACAACCTACTTTTAAATAAAAGGTATGTGTATGTTCTACTTTTAAGCAAGTTTATTCACATATGTTTTAAATGGTCTCCAGATTATCTCATTCACGGCGACTTATTTCAGATACTCTCTGCAGCCACTACTCTACAACAATTACTGTCTACAGCCTTACCTTTATGAAAGCTGTGAAAAAAGCAATCTGTTGCCAGAATCACCGCACAGGATACTGGTCAGTTTACTGCCAGGGCTGACTCTAAATTATTTCCTCCTGCCACAGGAGAAGAAGGAAAGATGGCAGAGCCTGTTTTGGTGATCAGATGCCTTCAGGGGTTAAGTAAACAGTTAGACATTTGGTAATAAGGTAAGGCTACTTTAGGGTTTGCTTTAACCTGATTTTAATTAGATTCTTTAAAACTTGATTGAACTGCTCCAACTGTAGATGGTGTATGACTAGTTTAAAGTGTCAGCTACATGATTTGTTAAAAACTAATTTGAATCTAGTGCTTTATTATGTCTCAGCTAACCCAGTGGCAAAAGAGTTCTGCCTGCCATAATTCCCAAGTCTATACCTGTCCATCTGGGAAATTCTGCCATTTGTACCCATGTTTTTCATAATTTTCCCTATTGATATATTCTTTTGGAAAACAGATAAATAATTCAACAGGGAGAGTAAGGCTATGTACACACGTGCAATGGTTCTCGTCTGATATCGGCTCAGGGCTGATATTGAATGAGAACCTTGCGTGTGTACAGTGCTCATTGTCCATTGTCATAATGGCCATCCTGGCGGATCCATGGACGACCAACGATCATAATGGAAGTGAAGGTGAAGAGAGCGCAGCGGGGTGCCACTCTGTCGTTTTCCCTCTCCCCTTTCCATAGAGCAGAACAGTGTTGTGTGTACAGAACTCATTCATGCATCGTGCAGTCGTTGGAAAGGATTGTAAAAGATCCTTTCCAACAACAATTAATGCACATGTGTACATAGCTCAAGGGTTCTCACACAAGAGCTATGTCAGGTGTGCAGATTTAGGAACTCAGATTAAAGGTGGGGGGTGGGGGTGGTGGTGGGGGGGGGCTAGGGTCAAATCCCATTGGGAATGAATTTAACAATTTTGTCTCAGAATACTGAAACTTTTGATTTGAAAGTTACCTACCAGTCTTTTGAGGTCCTATCACAAGAAATTTTGGTAAACGATCACAGGTTTTATCTCTTGACCAGATGTCTCTGTGTCTTCTATCATCACACGGGTTCTGTTTAAACATAATACATTCTTTTAGTCATGGTACATAATCTAGGTTATAAAATAAATTTAACTGTTTTTAAAAATACCTGTAATTCTGTAGAAAAGTACAATCTGGGTATGCTTAAGGAATTAGTGAAATTTTTACCGGCTATTGAAATAATACACATTTTTTCTATAGGCTGCTGACATTTTCCCATAAAAGCCAATTGTCAGGTTTTATAGGAAGGATTATGTGTTCGGTAGGACTTTGTGTCCTATTATATTCAGTGCTTGCACTCTGTCTGCGATGTTACTTATGCAAATTAAAATATTATGTGTTGATTAATCTAGCTGAAATCTTAAATATTTCTACTAAAGTTAAGTATGGTACTTGAGAAGGAATTTAAACAGCATGCTGTTATTTAATCTCATTTGATTAACAGAGCATGTTTTATTAGGGAAAAGCGAAAAGTTATCTTTTTTGTTCCACCATTTTGCCAAAACGCATCATTAAAGTCAATGAGGAACATAAACTTTTAGAGGAAGGGGACTTTTAGTTATTATTAAGGGAGCAATGAACTTTAAATAGGTCTTGATGTTTTTTTGTGTTTTCATTAAAATAATGTTTTAGCATATTTTCCCAAATCTTTTTTTTTTCAAGTCAAATCAGTAATTTCATTGTGAAAATATCATGTCATTATTTGGCTCAACGAGCTCATGTCACAAAGCAATAAGGAATGAGTTATGGTAAAGGGATGATTTTGAACATTTATTCAAATGTTAATTCACAAAAGCTAACAATTGCATAACAATAAATAATGAATTGTGTGGTATATTACCACCCTGTAACCTAAAAATCTAAAAGAATAATTCATGGGATTTCCTTAAGTAAACAGAAAAGATAACTAAAACATTTTTAAATGCATTTAACTTCTGTTCCATGACATCCACATAAATCCACATGGCCAAATGTGTACAATTTCAGATTAGCAATGGGCAAGTCTAATAGTGATTTGCAAATGTTTTTACTATACAATAACGTTGAATTACTAAAGCATTATAGGCTGTTCACTTAGCAAGGTTATCTACTTGCAAGGGATTTCACTTAACTTAGTAAATGACCTGAAGCTTTGCTGATTTCAACTGTCCAATTAGGTGTAAGCATTTTTTTTAGGTTCCCTTGTATGCGATTAGGTATTGTTTGCAAAGTAAAATTTTATTTACTAAACTAAGGGAATATTCCTTGCAAAATTGTAATTCATTTTGCTTAGCATAAAAGCCTATATTGCTTTAGTAAATTAGCCCAATTCTGTCTTAATGAAAAAAAAGGTTTTGGCAATGCTGCTAGCCTAAAGACTTTGGTGCAACGAATATCAAAATGAATTACAGTACACATTTCATAAACACTACATATTTTTTTCAGAATTAAAACAGTATACTTCACATGGTTAAAATAATAGCGAATGCTAATTTTATTAAACCTGACTTCCTATGCACTACAATAATGGTTAAGCACCGCAAGGAATCCTTAAAATACCTAATGGAATCTTTAAAATACCATGTGGAATCCTTGAATACCTTATGAGGTAATGCATAAGTATCTAAAATTCTGCATAAACTAAACTCATTTATGAATTGATATAAAAATGCATATTCAGCTGTTGGTAAAAATACTTTTAATGCAGAGATACTTTACATTTATTAGCACATTCTTTGCAAACTGAGCCCATATGTAGTATATATATATATATAATATGTGTGGTCAAATCTGAATATTATCATACAAATGTGTATTACAAAAATATTATTTGTTATGTGTATGTACATTAATATTACATATATTCTGGTTATAATTGTTAGTAACTGCTATAAAGCACAGTTTAATAAAATCCATAGATTTGTATTATAGCCCTATTTAATCAATCACAGCCTCTTATCTTCATTGCAGTAGTCTGCCAAGATTTGCAGAGTAATAAAAGATTTTGCAGCAGCAGATAAGAATTTGTCTAGCTAATGGTAATATATGTACTCTGACTGCTGGAGAAGAAAGGTAAATGTGCTTTAAATACACATCTGTATAGAATAAAGTGCAATCCACTCATGCGTGTTTCTTTATAGCAAAATAATATTTTATGCTTATTTTAAAAACAATATAGTTTTTCTCTTTAAATATATTTTATTGTTAATATTATTATGAAATATACCTGCCAGAGAGGATCCTTTTGCTCAGGGAAGAGATCAAAATATTTATGAGCTAGCTGTAGTGGTGGTAAAGTTTGCAGTTTTAAATTGGTCCAAGTTTGTACAAAGTTAGCAAGATTAACAAATGTGTAGAGTCCGAGGCGGTCATTCCCATAATTAGACAGATGGGTCATGAAGATGCTGATCTGCAATAGAGATAGGTAATTGTGTATTAGATGATATAAGCACTACGAGGACTGTGAGCAATAGATGGCAGTAGCAGTCCTGTGAAAGAAGAGAAAACACAGGGTAGATTTGGCTGTCATAAGCACATCTATCTGATTTAATGAATTCTCTGCACAATTTACAGAATCTGAGATGTTCTTGGTGTGAAAATGCACTTACATAAGGCAGCTGTACCACATGCACACATATTCCTTAATTCTGTCAAACTGATATGTAAGTAACAGAATCTGAAACTTGGCCAAATCAGTCAAATATGCAATTAAATAATTGCCAGAATATAAACATATTTTAATATATCTTTTATTGGGAACCATATTTAAATTGCAGTGATATACAAGGTAATCTACTTAGGGAGTACATTTTTTAAAATAGCCAAGCAGTCCCTATATACCTTTGAACTCCTAATCATATGCAGAAATATATTTATAAAAAGTATTGGCATTTCCTTTATACAATCAGGTGTTTAAAATGTGTATACCATCACTTAACTAAGACCAATAAATGTGGGTCCATTTAAAGCCTTGATTGCTATCTTTATTAAATAATTAATTCATTATTCATTAATAAATGAATTGCTCTTTATTTTGATGGTAAGTGCAGCTTGGTAACTGGATTTCCCATGCACCCTGCTAGAAAATGGAAGTGGGACGAATGAGAGGGTTAGATCATTTCCTTAACCTCCTGTAGTTAAAGTGGAACTAAAGACCCACTTTGAAAAATCCATGATCCAGCAGATTGTAGAAAGGGACAGATAATGTCTATTCTGCAATCATTGTTCATACCTGCCTGATAATCACCCAGCTGTCAAACTTTGCTGAGCTGCACATGCAGAGCTTAATATTGGTTCAAAGTGAAACTCCGCTATACCAGCTTCTCTTCCAAGTGTTCATTAGAAGAACTCGAGAGCCCAGTCTGTCTAGTATGGGCAGCCCACATTTATAGTTTGACCATAGTTCTTTTTTAACAAAACATTATATTTGAACATTGTAACATTTACCTCCATCTGCTGTCACTGCCATGTACAAATCTCAGTACTTCTGGCTATAGTTATGCATATGTCAAGAGTGACCAACTACCAAGCTCCAGCACTGGGGCCTGTAAGTAATGGTGCAACTAGAAACAGAACGGTTTTAGAAAAAATGTATTATTAAAGTTAATGTTGTATTTCTTATGATAAAGTGAAAAACAAACTGACCCATATTGACTAATATAAGCAAATTTACACTTCCAGTATGAAAAAGAGAGATTTAAATTTAAACATCAAAAGTTGTGAATTTTGTTGGACATTTATTTTCTGATTTAGCACAAGTTTGGTTTAGGTTTTACTCTTGTGAAATACCAAGCCAAATGAAATCCTATTAATCTTGTGGCATGTATGTTGTATATGTTCCTAACAAGTTAAAGTTAACCCGTAGTAAGACAAATATGCTATTGAAAACTGCGTTTTAAAATGCTAATTGTCTTGGTACATAGTAAATCGTAACATTACTTCCATAATGTTGCACTTGTTCAGTTATAATAAATGCAAGGAACAAAATTTAGCATTTATATCCAAATAGGTAAAGTAACTTGAAGTAACACCAAGTAATTTGTCAAGGCAGCTGTGCTGCATTCATATGAGATAACAAGAAACCTCCTGACATGAGAAGCAAGTCAGCAAAAAAGAACTGCTGCTGCTCTCTCACTGTCCATTTGCTGGGGGCATGATGGTAAGCTTAATTGTGGCAGGAATTCAGGAAGAACTCAGGTCACCAGCCTGGCCATACACACTAAGAAAGCTGTGTAAAGGTCAGGGCCAGATAGACAGAAATAAATGCTTATTGTTCACAGATAAATCAGCTTCTGTATACGTATTTCATTGGAGTTCAGTTTTAATGTTATCTTGTTCTAAAGGCATTTTTAAGGGCAAAAAAATCCTAAACTAAATATACTATAAAAAAAGTTCTGATCACCAACCCCCTTTTAACACTTCTGGTAAAATTATAAATCACAAGGTAATAAGAACAATTCTTTGCATTTTGTAGTGTATGAAAGGAAAATAATGGATATTTAAGTCAAATTAAATTGAGTTTTACCATGAATTTGACTAGTTTAACAAACATTTTGCCTTAGTTCTATAATGAAGATATTTTTTTCACAAAACATAAGTAACAAGCAGAGGACTATCTATTTTTATTTTTTCTGCATTAATTCTACATTTACCTGCATAGTCAAAAAAAAAAAAATAACCTGCTGTTTTCATTTAGGAAAATCACAAAACACAACATGTCTGTAATTGTCACACACAATGGTATACCTCTGCTTAAAGACAAGGACTGAAGGGGAGCATTCTAAATAACACAAAAATCAGAAAAGAGTATGCACACCAAAGGACGGGAATACTGTATAAGAAGACAACACAAAAAGCTATACAATAAACGTTTAAAATACAAACCATTTTTCTGACTTTCATGTATATATAACAATGAAGCACACATTTCCATGTTCTACTTTGCCAAGTAAAAAAAAACATAAACAAAAACAATTGTTGCATCCCTTGCAGGCAGCATAAGTTTACTAAAAATAAATAGGAACTGATGGCAAATTGGCTCAACTGACCTTTTGTGCCCATTAGTATGAATGTTTGAATTGTTGGAAACTGTTTCTCTTTCGCGGCATTTTATATTAAAGTGGGATTCCCTTGTGTTTATCCCAAGGAAACACAGACTGTTAACAACATGCCACAGACAGGCCTGTCCCTCATTTAGTTCAATTCTTTTCTGTGCAGTACAGCAACAGCCCAGAGCAGCTTTTCTGTTCAGGGTCTATGGTCAGAAACAATTTCTTTTATTATTTTGATAGTTGGAATTACTACGTGCACTATATCTCCTAAATGGCATAAGATGCTAGTTTGTTTCCTTTGCTGACCATTAAAAACACAATTTTAGAAGAAGTATCTATGCTTTTTATGTGGTTTCCATTTTTGGATGACATGACAAGAACCTATGAGAATATATGGAATTGGTATTTTTCTGAGATCTGTTTAGCATAGTGCAGCTGACAGTTAGCTGGTTTATTTGGCTATTGTTAAAGCTTATGTGGAGAACATCTAGTAATATACTCTGCAAGGTTTAACGTTTCATCTAAAGTAAATAGAAAATCTCTTAAGATTGTTGTTGGGAGAAAATTGGTAATGAAGGAATGTCTGTTATTTGGCTTTGCAACCCGGTAACAATTTCCAGTCAGCTATCTGTAAAACTAGATAACAAACTTCCTTCAGCTGGCCATGAGACCTAGGCAATGAGCTTCTGCCAGCTGTCAGTAAGACTTGATAATGGTCTGATATCCTTGGCCAAACCCCAATTAAGTCATGCATACTAAGACCAACCTAAAACATTATGGGCCTGAATTGTTAAAGCTCTCCAACAACAGAGAAGATCATGGGAGACTATCATGGGGGGAATTTGGTTGATACAGCAAACCTGGAATGGATGTGGTCCAGGAATTAAAATATTTGCCACCTAATAGCAAAATAATTATTAGGAAATCCATTCCAGGTTTGCTGGATGTAGCTGATGTAGCTCAAGCTGCCTTTCTTTAAGTCTAGTACACAGTAATGTACAGCCAGGTGTTTATGTTCAATATTAATGACCCAGCACACTAAAGTATATGCTATTGTGCATTGTGTTAATGCAACAAATTAGTGTGGACAAACCCTTCAAAATTCCAGAATGTTCTTCTTTGTGCTCTTTCATTAGTTTAAACAGTAAAGATTCCATCATCCAAGTATTTGTTCCCTAAAAAGTGATTACTGCAAAGCATATCTTTTTATGCTGCTGTTGACTCTTTATCAAAGTGTTCATAAAAAAGCAAGTCTAACCCACAGATATATATCATTTTAAGGTTTTCAGTGACAAAATATTATCTTTTAGTCTCAACTGTCTAGCAAGCTTAGGTACATTGACAAATGATTGAAGTGACATGGAGAAAGGACTATCCAGTGACATATATACCCCTAATAAATTTGCTGAGAGTGGTAACAAAAGTATCAGCAGTTAGAAACACAGTAGCAGCATCAAGAAACCTGCAAAGTCACAGGCTCATTCATCTTAGCCAAGTGCCTGACATTGTCAACTAAAGAGCTTTTTTGTCTATACAGTTACAGCAGTATGATAAATTTGATACTTTGACTTTGAACCAAGGTGCCAATTCATCTTCTACATTTCACACATTGGGCCCGATTTCTTAAAGCTCTCCAAGGCTGGGGAGGATACACTTTTATTAGTGAACCTGTGTAATCCAGCAAACCTGGAAAGGATCTGGCCCAGCATTCAAACACTTGCTAGCAAATAGCAAATAACTTTGAAGGAATCCATTGCAGGTTTGTTGGATCACCCAGCTTCACTGAAGAAAGTGTATTCTCTCCAGCCTTGGAGAGCTTTAATAAATTAGGCTCATTGTTTCCTAAAGTACAAGTTTATTTCTACAGTCAAATAACTGTCTTTGCTGGTTGTGGCTGTGAACATGGTTTTGATGCAAGACTAGATGGCAGAAATATAGGTTAGGGAAAACATATGATGCCACTGTTTCTTCAACATAGCACCAAAATTAGGTTATACCAATGGAGGGCAACTTCTTAGGTGAGGACCAGCAACATAAAAATTCTCACAATATTGTAATGATGATTTCCTGCTTTGGTAATTCAAGGATTGTCAGTGGCTATATACAGGGACCAACATATGCTATCTGTATCGTGGGGTGAATATGAGATGAGATCTGCATAGCCTATGACATGTGAAAGACGAGCTATACCTGTAAATCCCTTACCAGCTGGAACCTGTAAAATAACAAAATTGTATGCAATTTTTTAGATCATTTATCATTCTGCAACTGTCTGTTTTAAACCTATATTGTCGGTAAAATGCAATAAAATACAAATAATACACATTGTCACAATATAACACGCTTTTTGAACAAAACCTAAAAGGAAGAACTTCGTTGAATGAATAGATACCAAATATGTCAAGCCTTAAATTTGAATACGAAATGGCAAAAATGATTATACTCAAATTTTACTGTAGGCAACGTTTTTGAGACCTTTACAGCTCATTAAAGGTAGACCCTAGAATTATTCCTTTCATTCTTCCAGTGTGCTTGGCAAGCTTGTTATGCAATTGTCATGTACGTACACGTGTCCTGTAGGTAGTTATGTGCTTGGGGGGGGGGGGGGGCTGAGTATCTCTTAATTAGTGTATTATGTGCAACGTTGTTTTTTTCATAATTTTTTCTTTTACTGTGCTTTTTAATATCACAAAAGGTTTTAACACCAAAGATTTGGCAAGCCCCTATGTGATAGTAAAATGCAGATCACAGGTCCTGCTAATGGACACATAATTTAGACCCTAATATCTACCATGAATTGGTTTTAAACAAATCAAGTACTGACAGCAATGTTCGATAACTGTTTTTACATTGAATTCTGCTTTGGAATCCTGCTGACTTCTCCAACTGCGAACTAGATGAGTGTCTAAGTCTACCATTGTTGCCTTTGCAAGGTTATTTTCTCCTGAATATACTATACAGTTGTCAGGCAGTGTAAGCAACTCTCTCAGGTACTTGTAGTCCTCCTGTACCTTGGGACCATCTGCTAGACTATAAGAGGAGCTTAGACTAAAGCATGTCCTTGTCATCTTGATCTTCTACAAGCTATGTGAAATGATGAAGAAGGAGAGGAAGGGTAAAATAAGGCAGGTGGGTATTTGAAGAATAGGGATAACAGAAATAACAAAAGCACACTTAAACAAAATGAGAGCTACTGGAAAGGCAGCCTTTGCAGTCTCACTATAAAAAGACATTGGAAAAATGTAACACCATAGAAAAGGTCTCTAAAGGGAAACCTAAACTATGACATTATCAAGCTAGGTGTCAGAGCTTTGCCAGTTTTTTAAAGTTCTGTTTTTGTACGAAGTCACTTATCACCATACATTAATTTGCCAGCCATCTCTGATGTCACAGCCAGAACATATATAACCTGTAGTGCCAGTAAAAACAGGAAGATCTTAACCCTTTCATTCCCACAGCCCACTGAAGCCTAGGTGCCCAGGTGAAATTTAGCAATTTAGGTATGTTTGATTAAAACTCAATGGCTGGTTAATATACACAACACACATTTTAAAAAATATATAACTTCCTAATAACACACATGTATTAGACTATTACAACATAAATAGAAGCACATTGCAAGCTACAGACTGAAATGGCCTCTGCAACATAAAACCACGTTTATAACATTTATTGACAGCAGTGTTTTCCATCCAGTGTTCCTAGTTAGTAGGGGTTACTTAAGCAATGAGCAGTTTGTGCCTCTCAGGTGAGTTTAGGTGACGCCTATGACTAGGAATTTGTGACATTCTTCCCACTGACCACCACACTAATGTACTAATGTGTAATGTGAGTTGTGGATATGGCAATTATAGCAGGGCTTCCTTAAGACTATGAAAGTTATTTTAAGGAATTCCCCAAGTCAAAAAGGTTGAGAAACACTGATATACAGACTACAGGGAGATTTTTACTTGTTTTTACATCATATTAGGCCCCCAGCATATTGCAACTAAAAACTAAAACTAAAAAAAATGATACAACTGCTGCTCTTCTACTGGAGAAATTTCAGGTTTTAAAAAGACAGTCAGATCAAACTTTGACAGCTGTGTGGAGTAATGAAGTGTTTGCTGTGCCTTATGGCATCATTTCAGAATGCAAATAAATGTCTGCTGCAAGTATGAAAAATTTACCATTTATCAAAACAAGGAATTCCAAAATAAGAATCATTTTTAGCCACCTTTTCTTCATACAAATTTATATCTATAATTGCCATCCACTGTACCCTCTTTTTTTCTGCTTGTGGTAGGGACCCGGTGCATTCTTCATTGTTGGCTTTCCTTCTGTGCCTTTTTTGATGCCACTCCTTTTATTTTTTTTTTATTATTGAATCAGTGGTTTTTAAGAGATAGTGCGAAGCCTACTGTGACAGTGGCAAGCCTACATTTCCTTGTATGTGATTGTATATTCATTAAAGTATTTTTCCCCACATTCACTAAGCCCTTCCAAAGTGATAATTGACTTTCCAAAGTGAACAGCCTATATCCCTTTAGTATCAATTCCTATTTCTCTAATACTTACATCTACATAATGTCTGTTAATGATATTGATGCCTCTATTTTGCAAACATATGTTTCACTATTTCCTATTTTTTCCCCAAACCATCCAGTCACGGCAAATGAGCCCTCGATGAGGTAGTATAAACCATTTCCAGCGTTTAGATCCCATGTTTGGATTTAAAATATGCAACTTTTTGTTCTATTGATTTAGTAGTTTTTCTTTAGAGTTACTAGGCTAGGGCACTAATACAGTACATATAGCCTGAAAGCAAGAGTCATCCAAAATGCCACTTATAATGCTGATACTTGCCCAACAACTCTGGCATGGTCCTTTAACAGCATTGTTTGCTCATTAGATAGCACTCTCACTTTTGTAGCACTAGCTCACAGGTTCAAATCTGGGCCAGGACACTATCTGCCAGGTGTATGTATACATACACTTACTGTGTGTGGGGGGGTTTTCTCCAAGCAATCCGGTTTCCTCCCCTATTCCAAAAACATGGAGTTAGGTTAATTGGCTTTTCCTCAAAATTGTCCTTAAACTGTGGTAATGACATATGACTATGGTAGGGACATTAGATTGTGAGCCCTTTGAGTAACAGTTAGTGACATGACTATGGACTTTGTAAAGTGCTGCATAATACGATGTGCTATATAATTACTAGTTAGTAAAAGGAAAACTAGGAAATATTTCCCAAACACAATATGAGCCTCATTTCAAACTTTTAGGACTATGTTTTTTTTTTGTTTTTTTTTAAAGTGGTCTCCCCCTTTTTCTTGAAACTTCAGCTTCGTTCTGACAGGCATATGGTTGGTATCAGCAGAAGCTGTGGACCAACATGAACATGAAGCTGTTTGGTCTCATGCACTAAATAGGTGTCTTTTAATTATGCTTGACATTTTCCAATTTGATCAGTATAAAAACTATAGGTCTAATGGATCTGTTGATATTCACAATGACTGTATCCACACTCCATTGTTTATCCTGAATTCAAGCCCCCTATAAACTTTCAATGGGCATCAGATGATTGTCACTGGAAACAATCTTTTTATTTTAAGTGACAGATGAACAAACAAGCCATGTACGCACAGAGTCTGATTTAATATAGCTCCTTGAGACTGAGGAAGATAGACTATCATTGGATAATATGGATGATCCTGCAAAACTGGATTAAATTTCCTAGAAATCTTTTGATATTAGATGTTAAATGTTTTCAGTCCTGGACCAAATCCATTCCAGGTTTGCTGGATCACCCAGGTTCTACTGTAATAGTTTATCTTCTCCAGTCTTGGAGAGCTTTAATAAATCAGACCCACAGTGTCTTTCTGTTTGATGGAAAGGGAGAAGAACAAGAGAACGCCACCCCAAAGTGATTATCATTTGTCTCAGGAGAGAACTATATAGCTTTATTTGGGTTTTAATTCACATAGGTTAGTTCTTAAATTTCCATCAGCTAAAAAGCAGGCCAAGTAACACATTTCCTTCTTTTACTGAGAGGGGTTTCTCAGGAAAAATACTAATACAAGCAATGAAAAATACATTTAAATGCTTGAAAGTACCCTCATCCCAAGCATCTACTGTCTGCTTGGACTTTACAATAGGGTTTCAGTTATGTTACAAAAAGCTGTTAAAAACAAGGGAGCAATTTTAATTTATCTTCAGAAGCACTCTTAACTGTTTGCTGCACAGTACTTATCAAGTTGCACTGAATTTTTGAATAATAAAAAGGCAACAAAAAAATTAACTACCGCTTACTTTTGTCTGTATCTCTTCTTTGATATATTGTTAGGTTCTTAGCTTCTGATATAATTTATAGCAAAGTCTAATTTTGCTGCTTGACAGCTCTCTTGTGCTGCAACATTAAATATAATTTAATGTTAGCTAAACGTGGGTAATTAGCTGCCTTGCAACCGATATTTTATGCAAAAATGTGTTTTATGATTGTAGATGGCAGATTCCATTGCTTCTAAACTGTTTGCTTTTAGTACAAGTACAAGGATAATTAAAATCTAAAAACTAGTTAGGATAGTTTCATTCTGTGCTTGCCCGGGTGTCATTGTATTTTGTGCTGATTGCAAATTGAGCTCTGAGATGACTTCAAAAGCATTTGAAAGGAGAAACTGAAGTCAGCCTTTTATTAAAGTGATTTATCACACAATGACATGTCAACATTATCCCTCTATACTACTCAGATTGTAAGGTAACAAACAATGAAACCTTGTCTATTTTTTATGGAGAATCCTGAAAATAACAGGAGCCATGTTTAAATATACGTAATGTGTCTGGATACCTGAACAGTTAAGTGCATATTATTGAAAACATGCAGTTAAGGAGGAAAAAGATTTTGAATTTGAAGTGAGACCGTTAAGTGAATAATATTAAAAACATGCAAATAAAGAAAGGAAATTTCAGCAATACACCCACTTACAAATTAAAACTTGATCAATGGCACAGAGCCCTAACAGCACCAAGACAAGAAGGAGTGCCTAGAGGTACCATCATTAAGCTTCACTTTATAATAAATGATTCTGCAAACTTCTTTGAAGCCCTTAAAAGTGGAATAAAGTATAAATAGGTATTTATTTTTGCCTATTTGTTCATACAAAAATAAAATAAAATTATTCCTAAGCAGAGTGTTAAAACTAAAAATCCTATCAATGACTTCATTGATGGCACCTGCATTAGGGACCCCTACCTACCTAAATAAAACCCTGACTATCTGATATTGTGAGAAGCAGACCAGCCAAATGGGCTATGTCTGCTTGATTATGTATTGATTATGAATTCCTATACTTCTTGGGATTTTGTGTGTTTCTACATTAGGTTTATATTTTTTTGTATCTACCACTTACTAGCTGATCTCCTATAATCCTGTTTTAAAGCAGACTCACCAGTGATTACCCAATTGTCTTTACATCTTAGCAGAGATATTTAAAGAAACACAGATTCTCTACACAATCGAGATGAAATCTAGACGAACTTTAGGAACATGCACAGATTTGTTAATTTAAAGATTCACCTTTTAGTTAAATTTCTTCTAACGGTTACAGTTCTGTAAGTTTAAGATATTCTATAACTTTAAGGAAGTGTTGATCGAATAGCTGAGTGTTTGATTCGGCAGCTTTTCAACCGAACAGCCCAAATTTTTTCAGCTGATCGAACGCCGAATTTGAACACCATTAAAGCCTATGGGGGGGGGGGGAATTCATGTTTTTCGGGACGGTGTAGAACTACAAGAGGAATCAGGGGAGCGAAGCTGACAGCTCCGCTTCCCTGATTGCTCGTGCAGCCCTGGCGTAACTGTAGTATGTACTCTTGGATAGAGAATCTCTATCCAAGTACACATACGGAACAGCAGTTCATCTGCAGTCACAGCCGATTGAAAGCACTTGTGTGCCTCCAATCAGTTGTGACTGCAACTTCCCATGCTCCCCGGGCTGTACTTGTCAATGATAAGTACAGCCGGGTGACCGTGGGAACTAAACTCACATTAACTCTCAAATGAGAATCACCCTTAAGAGTTCATCTGGAGTTCGCCTTTTTTTTTTAAAAACATATTTTTAAACAGGAATTCCCAATGTTGGTTTCGGTGTTTTTCAGGTCAGGTCTGCCCGAATTTGAATCGCCATTTTCAGGTCGAATATAGGGACAATCTGAATTGGAACACCAACACTAACTTTAAGACATTATTTTTTGTATCTTTAAACTTTTGTCTGCCCCAACTGAGTTATCTTGTGTGAGATAAGCAGCTGGGGTTTACTAGTATTGCGGTGAATGCTTTGATCATTCTGTCCTATCAGAGGATCCAGCAGTCAGCTGACGGCTCTCAGTATAGAAACTATAGTCTCATACTGCCCCCTAGTGACAAGTAGACATAAATACACATTACAGCAGTGGCCTTGTAAGCTGTATTCTCCCTAGATACATTGTTTCAGGTCAATCATATAAATGATAAAAACCAACAACTTGCTACACTGCCTACCCTTTATCCTACTACTTCCTACGTCTCCCTACAGCATCCCTGAGGCCTAATCATTGAGAGTTTAGATATATGTGTGCCAAATGAAATTGGGTGCACATTGATGAAATTCTAAAAGATGCTTTCCCCACTTTGTTATAACACACTTAAAGGTGACCGTGGAATAATTAGTAGCAAGGAAACGTCACAAATAAGAAATAACAAAAATTGCTAAAAATAAATTGGCCTGGAGCAATTGCAAGTCACTAACTAAATTAGCGGTTAAAAGGTTAAATATTTTTTTTGTTCTTATGTTACTTTTTCTGAGGGTACTAACTTAACAAAATTATTTTCTTAACCTCCCTAGCGGTTCATTTCTTTCCGGTTTTATATGTCTGAAAGCGGTACATTGTTTTTCATGAAAATTTATTTTACAGTATAATATAATAGTATGAGTATAATAAAGTTTGAAACACAAAATCATTTAAAAACAATAAATTGAATAAATTAAAAAAAAATGTATTTAAAAAAAAAAATTTTAAGTAAAAAAAAAAACATATTATACTCCCTCTATTACATATACTGTAAAATAAATGTTCTTGATAACAATGTACTGCTTTTACACATAAAAATCCAATCTATTGCATTCAATACAGTTATTTTGTATTGAAAGCAATACAAATAGATTTTGAATTTCCCACCCCATCCGGCCGGTACGTACACACACACACACCGATGTCACCGGGAACTCCCCTGGTGACTCATCGGATGCAGAAGCAGGAAGAAGAAAGAAGACGGAGATCGCGACGCTGGACAGCGCGAGACCCCAGCAGATCGGGTAAGCGCTCTATTTACTAACCTTCTCTAGGTGTTCCAACCCCAAGTGTGACTCGGGGTTACCACTTGTAGCAACTTTTTTCTACCCCGAGTCACACTCGGGGTTACCGCTAGAGAGGTTAATAGCTGTTGTTTTAAGCATTGTATTTCAATAATAATTCAATAATTAAATGTGTAAGAGCTTATTAGGTTCTTGGTAGATATTTCCTGTTACAAAAATACCTTATATCTGAGGGTTTAGACTGGGGATGGTTGTCATACAGCCCCCTCGAAATTTAGCTCAATACTACCCCAGGTGATGAGCAAAAGTTGTTTAATACCTTTGGCCTAAATACAAACCTATTTTGAAAAATGTTCTCCAGGATATTAGTATTAAATTTGGTCTAGGCTCCAGTTCGTTAAATATTGACTAATATGACCAACTTGTGAAACAACTCTACTCCTATTCATTGGGACACCTCATGCTAAAGTGGCTCCAAGGCATTTGAAAGCTGTGATCACCTCACAGCTATCTTCAAGTTGAGAAATAATGTTTATGTATAGAAAGTATAAATGCTTAACCACCCTAGCGTTCCAATTCTGTCAGTTTTTTGATGCAAAAAGTGATCCTAATTTTTTTGCATGTAAATTTTTGTTTATATTGTGGGTCTGTAATTCTTAGGATTAACTCCCGGGTATGATAATTATATTTATTTATTAAAGTATAATCATAAATTATAATATAATACATAATTATAAATAATAATTTTAAAAAGTAATGAAATATTAGACAACAACAATATAATTTAAAATAAAATATAAAATAAAAAATGTACTTTTATTTTTATTTCATGTTGTGTGGTGTTTTTAACTGTAAAACCCATTTAAAAGCAGATTACATTGTAATCTGCTTTTAAATTTCCCGCCTGGCCACACCCCCCAATACATCACCACTCGCATCACCCGGAAGATGTCACATCCTCCCGGGTGATGCGAGTGGGGATGTCCGCCCCGCCTCACCCCGACGCTGCTGCAGCTCTGCATCTCCAGGGGATGCAAAGCACAATGCAGACCTTCTTCCAGGAGATGCGAGCAGCAATAGCTTAGCTCTTGCTCTTGGGAAAACCCTATTTTTTTTTTCCTCTTCATCGGTAGCAATGGTCATCAGTAAAAATAGAGAGGCAAATCTCTCCTGTGGCAACACTTAGACACTAATAAAAACTTGACAGAAGCTCAAACCTTCCCCAACACTGTCCAAAAGGGAAAAAAGACATATTGCTTAGAAATACACTTTAATATAATATATTATAATAATTGTTCTATAATATACTAATGCTTATAATTTCTTTAAATGTTTTAGATGTGAGAATAGTATATGCATTTCTTATAGAAATATATATAGTAACTCTCTGACATTTTATCTAGAATAAGAAGGGATATTTCAGGTCATTTGAACTCTCTAACGGCAAGCTAACGGATATGAAAAAGGAGAAGGTTCCTTTAATCAATAGCCAACAGGAGAGAAACTCATTAATTTAGCTAAACCAAGCATAGGGCCTGTGCTTTGTTCTAAAATATATCAACTTTTACCCTGCTGGTATGAAAGGTGAAATTTTCTATTTCTGATAAAGACTTTCAGTAAAGTATTGGTAGATGTAGGCATCATTAGTAAACCAAGGGGTTACAAGAGCAACTGTTGTTATGAAAGCATAACCAAAGTCACAAATACACATCACTTCTAGAATCCCTGGATGGTTGGATAACTGTATCATTGTATATTGGTACAAAGCACACCAATTTCCAATATTTTACATGTACATAGGGAGATTAATCAGGAGTGCACCAACATGGGCTCAAAACAATCAAGATCAGAAAATAAAGAGCAAATGTTCCTAAAAAGAAAAGTAGTACATGACTGTAGAGAAATTGCTAATGATGGACCTGCTACCTGATATTTTTTTTTTACAATAACAACTCATTACAAAATTCACTTATACTACTCTGCTACTTTTCAAGAACTGAACAAAAGACTTTTAGCATCTAAGAAAGTGACTTTGTTCAAAAAATGTATAATATTACTGAATGCCTTTGAACAAATAATCTGAAACTATGATGACATACAAGATAAATGATGAAAAAAAAATCCTAGTTCCCTGTGGACAAGCGCAAGTTGTAAACCTCAAAGGCCAACCACAAGGGAAAACTGAATGAGCAGAACAGAAATCCTTGATCCCCCTGAGACTGTATAGAAGGTTAGGAACAAAACATCAACCGACACAAAATAGGACTACAGGACTTTAAATTTCAAACACACAGGATTCAAACTGGAATGCCTATAAAAAAATGGTAAAAAAGTGTCAAATATCCTAATTAGTGAAAACCAAAGAATGCATTATGAAAAAATGAATTCATGCACAGTCTTCATGATCGGGAGCAACTGTTTCTGATTTGTTTCTATTTTATTAGCTATCTCACACACAGTCAGATTGGTTGCGAAACTCATGAATACATAAACCAATCCTATGTTAGTTTTCAGAGCTCTTGTGTAAAGTCAATACAATAAGTAAACAGGTATCCTCATGATGAACCTTTAATTTGTTTATTCCTTGGTGCTATCAACTGTAAGGGTAAAATGCAACTTGTGTACCAATCAGTTCAGTTAAACGGTTTGTGTGACAAATTCATGCTGACATATCATTGTATTTTGGAATTGTTTTTCCAGTTTGGGACACCACATGCTTCTGTGATTCAATTTTAGACCTGTTAACTCCAGAGACAGCTGTGAATCTATTTTCATCTAAATTCTATTGCCAATTCATCAGAGCGGTAAACAAACCTGGTATACCAAGAGTTTAAGATATAGGGGATTTAAGGGATAAGTCATGTTCTTGTAAAAAGTAGCAATAGAAAACAAATTGTTTTAATTACCAACCTTTTTTTACTGTTGTTTAATTTAAAGGAAAACTAAAATCTACACTATTTAATTGTTTTATTTTAGAGAAATGCAACCATGCATGTGGGGAAATAAAAGGTTTAGAGGTTTTATAACTTTTGAATTAAATAGGACAGAAATCACTCTAGAAGCCATTGCTTTTGCCATAGTATATTGAGGGCATGAACAAATAGCACACCTACCACTAAATCCAAATAATATGAAACATAGGCAGGTACAAAAAAAAGGGATAAGATTATTTGTGTATTTCCAGTCATATGTCACGTCTGAGCTTAAAAGAAAGATACATTATGCTCAGTCTGTCTTTCAAGGGGACTACTAATCCAGCACTGTAGATGTGCTATTGCTGGTAGGGCCTTAACAGTCGGGCCATGAAGTATTATTTAACAGATCTGAAAAGACCACTGCAGTGGATAGCCAATTTGAGGTTTCCAAATCACACAGACAAAGTTGTTGACACCCCAGGGAAAGGACATAGCAATCAGCAAGGGTAAAGCTACGTACACATGTCCAATTGTTCTCGCCCAATAATTGGCTCAGGGCCGATATCTGACTAGAATCTGGCGTTTGTACAGCACTTGTCGTCCATCGTCTGAACGACCGTCCTGGTGGATCCACGGACGATGGACAACGAGCGATCCTAAAGCCAGGCAAGGGGGAGCGCGCGCAGCAGGGTGCCTCTCCGTCTTTCTCCCCCTCCCCACTGCATGGAGCAGAACGGTGCTATATGTACAGCACTCGTTCATTCATCGTGCAGTCCTTAGTCGTTGGAAAGGATTGTGAAAGATTCTTTCCAACTACTATAATTGCACGTGTGTATGCAGCTTTAAGTTGGGAAATGGAGAGGACTAGAGGGAGCTTGGAAATCAGCTTTACTAGGTCCATGAAAAGAAAAAAAAGTTAGGTGACATTTAGCACCCCTTACTCTTACAGAATCAGTTACAGGTTTTCATTTATTAGTAAGAGTAAAAAAAAGGAAACTATTCTTCCATTATATATATGATATCTAAGCAGATATTCAATTGCCTGATGACCACCAAGTAGTTTTCAGAAACTAGCTGTGCAAGCTTTATTCCTGGGCAGATGTTCAAAAAAGGTAGCAAAGATTCTTACTAACATAAACATCACAAAAGTCTCTCCTGACCCCAGACTTTTTACCACTGGAAGACCCCGAAAAGTCATAATGCGAATAGTTAGGTATCTCATAATCCATCATTTTTTTGGGTAATGGCCTAAAAAATCAACCGATTGTCTTGAATTGCTATGATACATTGAATTGAAGTGAATTTGCAAAGGTATTCCTGTGTCTGTGGTTTGATATCATGTAAGATATATCTTGCCCATTTCCTGTCTATGATGGCAGCTATTCTGAAGAGATGAGTGATTAGTGACATTATGAGTTAATAATGTCACTACTGTGTTGTGATTTTTCTGCTGAGGTTCTTTATAGAAGATGCAATATCTAAAGACTTAGATCTAGATTCAAGTGCTTCCCTCACCTCTAATTCTATTGATATTCCTTGTTCTGTATATATGAGGCTCCACCTTTTGTACTACTTGTTACTCTGACATGAAGAAGCAAAGTGTTACACCTCTCTCAAGATGACCACCACATGGCCAGTCATGCTATCATTCTGATTACAAAACTTCTTTAGATACTGTTGTAGTACAAAACTAAACCTTGTTGCATATAAATCAACAGATTTGTTTGGACAGGCCCCGACTATACAAGGACTATATAACCAGACTGTGAACCATAAAGCAAATGTCAAGCAAACCCGTACACGCTTGACTGAACCTTGTACTTCAGTCAAACAGTTTCATATCAGTAACAAACAGTAAATGTTTTTAACATGTATACAGAAATCTCTGTAGCTGCAGGAGCTGTGGAGAGAATCTTTCTGAAAGTGTACAAGGTAACAAGTAAAGTCTGTTTATCTGTGGTCTGGTCTGTGTTTTATTCTAGTGTTAGAAATCTGAGGGATGCAAAGTCATGAATTGGATGTGGGGGGTGGGGGTAGTAAAACCTTGGGAATATATAAATGCTTACTTGTCTGTATTGTCCTGTGGTGTGCTTATGTTCACTGTAATGTAATGTTTTAGAGAAGTGCTGCTGTTCCATTTTTAAACATATTACATCATTGACCAAGCATTCACTTTCTTTGTTCTCTGGTTACTGATCAGGGTCATCATTTGGAAAGTAAAAGCTCCCTTATTATTACTCTATAACTTTCATTCACAGACTTAGCATATCAGACACCTCCTATCCCTTAGGACTGCCTGTAATTTCCTTAGCCGGTGACAAGAGGAAGATCCTTTCACAATTAATAAATGGCACTGGAAGTGCTTAACTCTGAGCACCTCTGGATCAAAGCTTTTATTCAGCAGCCACTCCTGAGGTAGAAGATGGAACAGTGATGATCAGAGGTGACACTGGGGGTCTAATAGACACCTGATGTCCCCTAATGAGAATCCAGCAGCAATAAATACATATACAAATGTAAATGCATGTGACAAGTGCATACAAAACAATAATTGTGAGAACAATAATTCTAAGGTCAGAACTGTTTACCACCCTAAATTCATGACCTGTAAAGGATTTTAAAATGTCACCTATTGACAATGTTGGGTACTGTACTTTTTCTTAGTTTCTGCTTACTTAGTATAATTTTATTATTTTAAAACTCATTCTTTACATTTTTTAGGTTGAGCATTATATTGTGATTGTGGTGAATAAGTTTTTTTTAAACGCTTTATTGATAATAACAGAAAAAAAGTAGGTACAAAAAGATTACATTGAACAAATAAAACCACAACAATCATAGTAATACAGTGAAATGAAGAGCAAAAAGAAAGATCAAAGGAAGAGGAAAAAGAGAAAGCAAAAAAGAGGAGTAATAAGAAAAGAGGAAATGTGTGTGTGTGTGTGGGGGTGCAATCAGCAAATAGACAAATAGAGAATGCACAATAAGGTTATGTTACAAACAACAATAAAGATATCAGCTATATAATATACAGCTGGTAAAACAGAAATGATAAAGTCACCCCGCTCTAAATAAGGATAGTATTGAGATAAACACTTCCAAATTGAATTTGCTTTGAAAAAAAATTGATTGTCCAGTGGCCAGATTGGCTTATTCATACTATACTTGTCATTGCCACGTGGAATCAGGACATCGTTTTTTGCGGAGGTCAGGATAGCACCTATGCAAATCATAATTGACTCCCAGCAAAACTATTCAACCACCTCAAGTCCTGTCTCACAGCATAGCCTTGATGATAACTTTCATTGTTCTAGTTTACCAATTTGCTGACTTGACAGTAAAAGAGCAACCATACTCCAAAGTAATTCACTTTACATTATTACCAGCAAATTCTTTACTGGCAGACATTGCACCTGAATGGTGACTCAGCCTGCCCCTCCCAAAGGCTTTGGGGGGTCTGCTATATAGAGGAATGCAAAAGTGATACCAAGTCAAATTTGAGTACTAAACAATACAGTATTTCATACACTAATGAAAAAAATACATAATTTTACACATATGTATATTTTACACAGATTTTCTACCTTGTATAAGGTTTTATTGAAAATAAATAAATAAATGTTCTAAAAAGCTGAATAACATGTTTTTATTATAACCAGGCTACAAAAAAAAATCATGATTTATTTACCAAAAAAAATGTATATAATTTCTATTGTATATAATTGTTCCATGAGAGACCTACAATCTATTTTTTATTGTTATTAATCAACAAAATAACTTTATGTTTGGTGATAGTTGTAGTATATGTATGTATGTAAAACAACAGAAGTGGGGGTAGAATGTGCTGGTTTAACTTTATTTTCTTCCTTTGTACTTTTTTCTGCCTTACCAAATAAACCCAGCAAATGGAAAAATTTTTATAAAAGCCTCTGAAAGGAATATTACGGTAGCATTCTCATTTTTTTTTTTTTTTTACTTCCAAGAGGGATTACTGAATGAATGTGTACACTGGGGCTTTAAACATTAATGCACTGCCAAACCTGTAACTCTCAGGGGAAAAGTAGAAGAGGGAAAATTGATCACAAATATTTGATTCATCCAGGGAAATAGATCAACAGCCATAAAGCATCTGTCTGCACCATCTGTGTAATTTCAACTAGGTTACATTCTGGCAGGGTTGATTTCTTTTCACACTTTTATTGGAGATAACATCAGTACACTCCTCTATAATAATGACAACGATAATCAGATTAAAACTAAAAATGGTCACAATAGCTTCTATCTGCATGCATTCAGTTTCCCTTTATACATCATTTTGTCATTGATGGAGCATATATTAAAAGATGAAAGTAGTGTATGGAACTTGAAAGGAATGTTTTAATATGCCGTAATATTCACATATCTAGCCCTTTTAATAAATGTGCTGTTGTCTTGTGTTTTGTTCGTGACTCTCTGAAAAATATTACATTTATATCTTTGACATTGTAATCAGCCATTTGCAGTCAACACCTATTTTTCCGATCACAAAGTGTCCATGGCTTTAGTCTTTGATTACTGCATTATATGTCACTCAGAAAAGAAGATGAGCTGGAGTGTTTTGCTATTCCCTATTAGCTTCAAATTTTCCAGCAAAATTCGGCAGCATACAAACAATTTCTAATTATCTTTGATAAAAAATAAAATCCTTTATCTCAGACAGAACACACGCAAGCACTGAATAGGAATCTTGCAGGATACATGTTACCTGCAAAAGACACATTGTGATATTTAAAGTATTATTCCTGCTTTCAATAAAACTGGCCAGCCTGCCAAGCAAGTATTGGCTGTAGCCTACAACTACACTGCTTATTTGTAGCTTAAGAAATGCTTTAGCAGCTTGAATGTGCATAAGCGTTAAACACAGAATGTACTCTTGGAAGCACATTTTTTTTAATTTAAAATAAACTCATTATTTCGGATATGTCACCAGAGGTCTATTCAAGCATGCAAGACCCCTGAGAACATTTATGTATACATAAATAAAAGAAACATTCAAAACAAATTTGCATAAGAGAAGGTGTATTCAAGTATGATGCATTGAGCACCTGGCAAGCATATAACAAGTGGATTTCTGTAAATTTCAAAGAAGATGACTCCCCCATACAGAACTGCCACAAAGTAATGTGTAAATAAAAATATTTATATTTAACAACTATATTGATTTATCATCTTCTGCAGTAGAGATATTCACTAGAACATAAAACGAGATAGGTAGAAGACCTTGAGTTTTATATAATCTGATTCATCTTAATAATTTATTAATTACCTTTGCTGCTGTGAATATTTACAGATTGTCTTTAGTACCTAGGGTTGAGTGTAGAACTACAACATAGGCAAAATTCTACTCACATTAGGCCAATTAGAATTTTAAGAACTATTGTAAGAAACTTTTCAAGTTACTTGCAAAGCCTTTTAATTAAGCATTGTCACCAAATTTACTGGAGAGGCTGGGGGCATCTGTGCAAACATGTCCTAAATACAAATGTGCATATTAATATTATGAGGGTCAATTTGAATCAGAAAATTCACTTATCAGCATCTTAAAGCTTTGGTGTACAGTATTATATTAGGTTTAAAAAGCACTGTCTGTATTTTATATTATGTAGACAATGTATGGCTTATAGGACAATAAAAAAAATACACACACTTAAAATCACATACAATCATGGTATGGAGGTCCTTGCCTTTGTCAAGGCATGGAGTCTGACTAGCCAGGAAAAGTGTGTCAGCTAATGTGTCTGGATGCCTTATCTCAAGAGCAGAAGGTCCCAAAGTTCAAGGTTAGTATCTCTGTACAATTTGAGGAACAGGGTCTCTTCCCAACCATCTGTTCCCCAAACTTACTGGTTTTACTGGTTTGTAGAAGAGCCATTAGTGGTATTTGGAAACCTCCTTTAAAAGGAGGTTCTCAGATATTCTACTCCCGAACAAAGGTATAAGTACAGGGGTACATTAGAATCCCTTATCTTATCTAATAGAAGTACA
>NC_092860.1:94790287-94840096 GCF_032062135.1 Pyxicephalus adspersus
TAAATAGCCAGGGCTGGTCAAGAGGCTATTTTCTGATTGGCCAGCGCATTGGATGGAATTGATAAAGTTTGGAAACAGAGGCACACTCAGCGTTAGAACTGCCGGCATGTGCAGGAGAGAGGCGTCTGCACTTAGTAAGGAAGAGGTAAGTGTGACAAAGAGACTAAGTCATTTTACTCAAAGACAATTCTTAATCAGAACTTGCTTAACCTCCCCAGCGGTAACCTGAGTGTGACTCAGGGTAAAAAAAAGATGCTGAATTTTATTTCACTAAATAAGATGAGGATATAAATGTAAGCTATATGTAACGGTTCTTAAAAATCTAACTGATAGAAGTCTCCAAGTCTGAGGAATCAGCCTGCCCTCTCACTTGCTGCACAAAGCAGTCCTAAATTGGGGAGCTGCTCAACATCTCAGCAGTTACAATGCAATACAGAACGCAGATAAAGCTCAGCTTTATTACAATACAGAGTTGGGTGTACCTTTCCATACACAGCGTGCAGATCTCAATCTGTGGATAGTATACCTGGATAGAGCATAGCCTCTCCATTAGCTGCAGGTGAACAACTCCTTAAGATGGTAGAGTAGGAAGACAAATGCCTATTCCATTCCATATTTGCTTTTGCAAATGTTCTTCTAATGTATTATAAGCTGTGATGTTAAGGAAGCACATTACACCGAAATTTCAGGAGGAAATATTTTTCACAGATATTATATCTACATATTGTCATGTACAGATTGACAGACGCACTGTGGGGATGATTGCCATATTAGCATTTAACAAACAAGATACTATAAACAATTACAGGAAATTTAAATTGCATTTAATCCTATTTTGCATGGTAAAGTATGATGGCGTAATCTGAGATGTTTACCACAATCAAATACAATATGTTCTGACTGTGTATTTGGTGATTTACATACATTATATACCCTGGTACCTTGAAGGGTGTGTGCGTAATATATTCTATAGGGAAAATTAAGGTGTTTTAATATGTAAGAGGTGAAACTCTACAATTTACAGATTTTAAAATATTTTGGGTCAGTCATGCATTTTTGTGTGTGTTTCTGTAAAAACCTAGCCATGCCCTGATTTTTCCCACTGTTGCTTTTGTGTTTTTATTACATATTCAAACTATTTTTTTTAACATTGGTGTTCAGAAGAAGTGAAAGTACAGAAATTGCTACTGTTTAAATAAAACTGAAAAAAAGTATTTTGGTCCATTTATTTTGGCATTATGCATCCACAGAACCTAATATTTCCTTTTAAATCTCTTGGCAAAGTGAAAACTTTCTCCAGGGCAGCAATGAATAATCCAGATATATAAAATATAAAGTTTTTACAGATTGATTTATGCTTCATCACAAGCTTCTCAGCTGAAAGAATATTTAATATGCTTATTCTCTGAGGACAAGGCTTTCTGTATTTTAATTTAACATATCCACAATTCTCAACCTGGTACAGATGGCAATGTTACTAAAGAGCTGGAATAGAAAATTCAATCAAATGATCTTCTGCATCAAAATCAAACACCCATTTAGATTAGCACACAGTTCCAACTCCTATTCTTATGTAGAAGGAAATAAAACTAAGAAAAGTCTGCACATGGCAGCAATGCCTTTATATTTGTCCAGTGCTGGAAAGGCATCCTGAATAAATGTAGCCTCAATTTAATGTTGTTAATAATTGATGAATCTAATAAGGAAAGTATGAAAAATGAAATTAGAAATGGATAACCTCAAATAAAGTTTGAAAGAAAAAAGATGAACTTAACAAATACCAACAGGAGGAAAGCCAGTCTATGAATGATTTAATATCTTGAGGAACAGATTCAATTACAAAGGAAAAGAAAATTCAGCGGAAAAAAAACAGACTGTAAGTTCCAGCGTGTATATATTTGTCCAATTAAAGTGAAAAAAATTGTTAGTGCTTTTCCATTTCTCAAAAGAGCATTTGAATGTGGATGTGACTGACATAAACCTCGAAGGAAGTTAAAATGAATGAATGTGGAAAAAAGTTTACTGCCAAATCCATTGTACCAAACTACACTTAGAACATTTTTCCCCATGCAAAGGCTTATTTAAAGTATATAAATGGGAGGTTGCCATTGCTGACCTTCTAAAAGTTTTAAATCTTTCTAAGCCCTAACTTGCAAAAAAGTAATCATAACAGGACTGCAAAGTATACTTGTTTTGGGTTGACAGGACAGTAAGGCTTAACAAGACATTAGCAAGGCCACCATGTTGTTTTCAGTAACATTTTCCATTAGAACTGGTTTAAGCTATGCTAAATGCATATAAGTTCATTTTTATGTATTAATCAATGGAAATTGCAGTCTAATTTGTTCCAACACTACCTAAAAATTAAAAAAAAAAAAAAAAAAGAAGTTGAACTAAATATGAAAGTGGGTTGGAACTAAAACCAGTATATTATACATTCAATGTCATGGCAATAGCATCTGTCAGTTTTTTATTGCTGTCAGCATCACATCTGGTGAGAGTCACACTCTTTTTTTATTCCAGAGACTTCTATCACAGAAAATAGTAGGAAATCCAAAAGGTTACAGTTGTCAGTAGAACAGAAAATAAAAATTTTCCATGGGACACCTGTTCTATGAGATAATTTTCCCCCCACAATGAAGGGATTATATCTCACTTCTGCCTCCAGGACAGAAACTAAATAGAAAATTCTTCAGTTGGATACAGCAGTTTTAGATACTTTTTGATAGTTATGGACCTGATCAGTGCTAACACGTAATGTTTTTATCAATACCATATCAGTCATATGTTCTCATTAGAGGTGAGTGAAATTGTAATACATTGGCCCTGATTTATTAAAATTCTCCAAGGCTGGAGAGAATACACTTTCATCAGTAAAGCTGGGTGATCCAGCAAACCTGAAATGGATCGTGTCCAGAATTGAAAACATTTGCTAACAAATAGCTAATGAGTTTTAGGAAATCCACTCCAGGATTTCTGTATCAACCAGCTTCATTGATGAAAGTGTATTCTCTCAAGCCTTCGAGAACTTTAATAAATCAGGGCCTTTGCTGGATCAAATCCAATTGAATTATTTATGAAATCTGACCCGTCCTAAAAAGTCATTATCGTAAGTCTCATCCAATCCTGCTGGTCTGCACTAATGTTATTCTGATGTTGGTCTCAGCCCTCTGTAAAAGACAGGCACACCAAGGTAGCAATAGCTCAGATCCAAGTTGGAAATTACTTTGATCCTAACTATTCAACCACCGCTAGTCCTCATGCCTATAACCTATGTGGTCTGTTTTATGCATAAAAGTTCTGTAAAGGGATGAATGTTTAGAACATAACAATGACAACAAAATTAACACTACCTGGTATATTTCAAAATTGTAAGACTGCTACACTTGGAAAAGTTGTTAGGGTTTAATATTCTCAGCTGAAATTCTACTATGTAGAAACCCCAATAGTACATTTGCAAGAAAATGTATTTATCTAGTAATAATGATGCAAAACAGGTACATGAAGTTGGCTGAATGGTATTCATATGTGTACAGCATGCACAATATCATGGCAAGTTAGTAGTCAGTAAAATCTTTCTAGTGCAAGTTGAATGTACAATGAAGGAAAGAAAAGAAAAAAAAATCCTCAACAACAACAAACCATTTTATGAAATACACTGTTATCTCCTTGGTGTCATGTTTCCCATAACCATGCTAGAACATGTTAGGAATGAACTTATAACTTTTATACCCCTGGCTGACGGAAAGCCTTTCATACACCTATGAAATGAAATGTTTCTCTTGTGATTTTATTCCCACAGCTATATTTTTAATGTTTATGACAGTGACTGCCAGTTTGAAGGATGTCCCTTACAGAATAAGCAGCCATTCCCTTGATACAGTACATGACAAATCCTTCCTTCAAATGTGAGTAGGAAATTGTAATATTTAAAATATTTCTACAAAGTACATTATTTGTATCGAGAAAAAGAAATGCACTTTCATAGCTTGGGAACTTTCGTAACATAAATCTGTCTCAGAAATCGTAAATATATATCAACTTTAGTACTATGAATATTTCTCTATCTATTTATGCAGTGCCTTGATGAAAACTATATTGCAGTTCGATGATATTGTATTTCTCTCAAGATACAATTCTTTGTGGAGTATTTATGCTGTTGTTGGGTATGTTGGACATTTGATTGCAAAGAGTTTTTGTGGGCTATACATTTGATGAATTTCTTCCTGCTTGGCATCTCTCTGACAATTAAACTCAGTGGAACATGATATTTAAGGCTGTTAGTCAGCATGCCAGTCATCAGCTTTGCAATATTCTTAAAGGTCATTTTTTTACCGATTAGAAAGAAATATTGATACTATAAAGGACAGTAATATCATTTTTCAGAAGAATCACTGTATTAGATTTTGGATCCTAATTCCTTGGAGCCAGGTGGTGTAAATGATAGCATTGATTTTGTAACATTGGATATTGTTGCATGATTTTTTAAAAAGATTTGTTTGCTTACTTTTTTTTATCCTAAAGAGACTCATATAGTGGGCCTGGTTTATTGTGTCTATTTCTCTCTGAAATGTTATGTTCACTTGTTGACTGACTTAACCTGTTTACATAAAAGTACTCACTTGTAATAATTTATCTACACTATTATTAACCAGTGGTTCACATTGGGCATACCTGAAATACCCTGTCTTAATCCAGTGCTACCACCATTTCACCACGCTTACCAGAAAATGTTTTTAAAAAACTCATTCAGACATACAATGTTATATTGTGAAATATAACAGTATTTTGTTTTTTGTTTTGCTACATTTTTGTAGTATATGTAGTCTATAAAAAAAATTTTAGAAGGCAATCTCAGCAGAAGAAAAAAGAAAGAAAGAAAGCCCCTTTTGTCCTTTAAAAAGGTTTCACTGCATTATTCTAAATAATGACAAAGTTATTGTGGAATAAACACAGTCATAGCAGAGATGTACAAATGTATCTGGTCCATATAGGAATACAGGTGCGAGAATTACATTGATGAAGTGTTAATAGAAAGGCAAGACCATGTCTCTTATCATTATACTGTATTTTTTACTTTTTAGAATGCCCCAAAATATCTTTTTGGCTAAGATAACATTTTACCTGCATGTGTGTGAACATCTGCTGTTTTTAGAAACCAAATGTATTTGTGAGAACCCAGTGATGTGCTCACTATGTACAGTATGACTCTTTCCAATATTACAAGTGGAAAGATGCTAGTACATAGCTATTCACAGCAATCTCAGCAAAAAAGTACCAGTTTGATGTCTGAGTTTTGATCCCACCAGATGTCTACTATGGAGACGTGGCTAACACAGATGGTGTGCACGGCTCGACAGATTCTTATAAGACTATCATAACAGTCACAGCAATTATAGCAAGCATGTTAGATAAATGTTTAGCACATTGGAGAACTTGAAGTAGATTATTTTTATCTAGATTAATACAATCTATTTTTATGGGTATGTCAAATGTGTACTCCAGAGTATTGTGGAAATAAAAGGGAAGCTTATTGGTCTTTCTATTATTGTCCAAAGTTTCAGGTCTTTTGCATATGATTTTTTGTATAGATATATATTTTTGTTATGAATATTATTGCAATATAATACTAATTTTAGAAGAACATTATCAAACTCATATTTTCTGATACTAAGTTTATTCTTTTGAATCATGCTTTTTAGCCTTAAATTTGGGCTATCTATTCAAAACATGTAAAGTACTCACTCTTTTATACAAAAAACCAGCAAGACTCACAGATATTTAAGAAAATATGAATTTCTCTAAAATATGCTGAGGCATTTAAAATGGACACAGGATACAGTACTCTTAAAAACAAATTATTTTTAGCCAAAAAATCTTACACTTGGCATACTGACATTTGACTTAAATTGAGATTTTAATGTCACTGAGATCAACCGCTCTTCTACAATGACAAAATTATGCTTTTATGCTCATATATCGGAATGTATATAGACTCACCAGTCATTTTATTAGGTACACCTTTACAATAATGAATTGCATCCCCTTGTGCCTTCAAAAGCCTATAAATCTTTGTGGCAGAGACTTATAAGGTGCTGGAGACACACTTAAGGGATTTTGATTCATTTTGACATGATAGCATCACACAATTGATGCAAATTTTTTAGATATCCATCATCATCCATTCATTGAACATTCATCCATTCCACCACATTCCATAAATGCTTTACTGGATTGAGATCTAATGACTGTGTAAGCCATTTGAGTACAGTGAACTCATTGTCATGTTCAAGAAACCAGCCTGAGAGGTTTTGAGCTTATTGACAAGGTGCATATTTTGCTGGAATTAGTCATCAGAAAATGGGTACATGTGCTCACAAAGATGTGGACATGGTCAGCAACAATATTAGGGTAGGCTTTGGCATTAAAACAATCCTTAATTGGTACTAAGTAGTATAAGAGCAGTAGTATCATATTCTCTAGCCCTTCATGATGCTCAAATAGTCTTTTAAGTTTGAAGAATGGTAAGGGAGATGGAAACCATTGTTAATACATTTCAAAAATTTCCCAGAAGCTAGGATTACCTAAAGAAACAGAACAGAAGTAGCTGTCAGGCTTGTGCCTTTATTTGTCTAATTGAAACTATACAATCTTAAAACCTATATAATCTGAAATTTACAATGCAGTAAGATGCTGTATCAGTTCCATTTTTGAATGTGATGATTTAACAGAATGAGAAAAATATGTTGATTTCCAAACTATACCGGAAATCAACAGCAGGGAACACTATTCTGGCTGCAGCAAGTGTTCATCCAGAACCATTGAAAAAATACATTCCGTTCTTACAATTGGCCTGATTTATTAAAGCTCTTTAAGGCTGGAGAAGATACACTTTCATTAGTGAACCTGGGTGATGCAGCAAACATGGAATTGATTTCTTAAAATTAATTTGCTCTTTGTTAGAAAACGTTTTCAATCCTGGACCAGATCCATTCCAGGTTTGCTAGATCACTCAGGTGCACTGATGAAAGTGTATCTTTTTCAGCCTGGGAGAGTTTTAATAAATCAGGCCAAATAACTGAAAATACAGAGAAATTATTCTAATCAATCAGATTTAAAAAAAAGCTGCAGATGATTTAAAGATGTGTCTCTTACAGAGGGGATATATTAAGATAAAAATGCCATTCTGGTGATGCAAGGGCTGGAAAGCCCTGCCAGCTGTCCTATGTGGCTATGAGTACGGGCTGATTTTGAGTTAGGAGTATATGTGTGTATATATATATATATATATATATATATATATATATATATATATATACCGGTATATATGTATATATTAAACTACAGTTTTTGTCATATAATAAAAGGCTATATATATATATATATATATATATATAGGTATAAGCAAGCACAGACATTCAGATGTAAGTAATTCCACAATGTTATGCATAATTTAATTTACAATTTGAGTACCTAATGCATTTGGGTCAACTATATTCTACAGTCATCAGTGCTATTGCTCTACTTTGTGAGCATCTCAATGGTAAATCATTTCACAAAGTTTATTGAATAATTTATTTCACAATATTCATTATTTGCATGCAATGTATTGTTTGATGAAACTTCATTTATATTATTTATATTCTGGGGAATTCATAATTGCAAAGGCAAAAAAAGGTAAATTGATACCAACTCTATTTCATCCTTTTATTCCTGCGTTTTGCTATGTGAATTAACAATAAACAATTTCCTACCATGGCTGGGTGTTCAGTGATTTGCTCTGAACTGTGCTTCACAGCATCTTGATTACATCTCATTAATGAGTCAGATTTAATTAGGCAATTGGTAATTTATTTGTTGTGTACAAAACCACATCCTGGATTGTTTATTAAACTAAGTACGCTCTACTGTTAGTATACAACTGTATCTGCCACAGATTGTAAAATCTAAACTGAAGTGAAAGCTTTTGATCCAAAATGTTAATTGAATAAAAGTACAATTATTTCAAACATTCTTTTCCTAATTCACTAGCCACAAGACACTGCAATGATACCAGAAATCATGGATATGCTATTTTTAGTTTGCACAGAAACATGCTGTGATCATTTCTCCTCCTCTGAAAATGCTAGTTGACCTACTAGCTCAATACAGGAAAAGGGGAGATTCATATAAAAAAGCAAAGCAATTAAATGGAATGCAAGCTTTCTCTTTATAAAAAGCCCATCCAACAGTTTATCAGTGTGTTTTGCATCTCCTACCTCTGTAATGCTGGGCACTCAACTGGCACTAGATTTGGATAGCTGCAACAGAATATTGATTTTAATAGAGAAACATTTTCCCTCCAAACAGATGCACATTTAGGAAGTGGTCAGTTGTAGGTTTTATTATGCTGTAGTATTGCTGTGGAGGGTAATTTGTGACATTTCTGGCAAGATCTTTCTCGCTGCTCTTGTTTGGCATTACCTTTCAGTGTGACAGAATAAATAAATGTCCCTCCAATAGTCACAGACCCAAAACAAGTAACATGTAAAAATTTGTATCTAAATATTTTTTCAAGGTAATGACCTAAATTAATGAAACGTGAGCATAAGCATGCAAATTGACTAGCTTTTGCTGAAAGAGATTCATAGCTGTCTGTCTATAAGCTATGTAGGCTATGCAAGATTGAACAAGAAACCAGGTAGTTTAAACTTTTGCTGCCATTACCAAAGACAGATTGTGTGCAGTGGTAACAGTTTTTATTGTCCAGTATTTATTTAGCCTATATATTTTCTGTAAAAATACTGTCTCTGGCACCACCACTGGTTTAGTGAGTACCAGCTGTTCTACAAGAAAATGGCCACCGAGGTGAGGAAGGGACACTTCGAACAGTCATAAAAATAGTCTTTAAAGACTATTAAAGACTTAAAAAATCAAATTGAACAGTGCTAACATGATGCAAAAAAAGGCAGATATAGTAAAAAAATAGTCCAATGTCCCATGTGACCAGAATCTTTTTGGATATTACATCATTTGTGAGAATATGAGAAGGGAGCTTTGTCTATTTAAAGACTTTACTTTTTTGATATACCTATTTTTAATTATATAGGGACAGATTTAAAAAGCAGTAAATGTGAAATTCACCAGATTTGCACTGCCAGGGGAATCTACTTTGAGTAAATGTTTTGAATCACAGTAAATGTTTAACAAATAATGTTTGGGGTATTTTATATTTACTGCTTCGTAGTAGGGAAAAAGATATATTTTTTTAAAGCACACTTAAACAAAACATAATTAAACATAGATATTTGATTAGATAGATAGATAGATAGATAGATAGATAGATAGATAGATAGATAGATAAAAGCATTTGGTTTAACAAAAAAACCTTTGTCAGTGCTATCTTCCTCATAATGATGAAAAAATATGGGTTTAACTTTGGGACTGTAGCTAATTTATCATTTTCATGTGTCATAAAAATCATTATTAATAATTTGTACATCACCAGGTAGTGACATTGAGTATTTGTGTAAATTCAATTACATGTCACACAAGGATCGTAGTCATGTTTTTTCTCACTCATTATTCCCAGCTGTGATACCTCAAGAGCATATATGATTTTATATATATAATTTATGTTCATGAACAGCAGATGTTTGTCTTTATTTGTGTGTAACACAAGTGTTGTTTCCCTATACACATTTCCATCTGTAATCCATATTGAATTGTCCCTGAACATTTTTTATCATATGTGTTTATATGGTAATTTATCATATGCTGTAAATACATCATCAGGAGTACAGGTAGCCTTTAAGAATGTATACACTAATATAACATACTTTCCCGTATAAATGCTTTAAAGTACACCCAAGCATAGTACACGGCCAGTAATATTTATCGTAAAAGAGGTGTTAAGCATTACAATTAAAAAAAGCTCAAAAGAGCATCTTAAAATCCTTGGATTAAAAATTTTGTTTCAGCTCTATTTTTTTATTTCCATTGGATGTCATGGAATTAGCGAACAGGAAGGAGAAGCTTTGTTGTCAGTTTAGTTTAATCAATACTCCCTTCCCCAAACACAAAGGCGAAGACTAGTCTAGGTTATCAGCCCTGTTAGAACATCAGCTATCTAAGACTGCATACACACCCGCAATTTTTGTCACTGGAAACAATCATCGTTTCCAGCGACAATCAGTGACTGATAAACGAATGAGCACTGTATTCTGTTCTATGGAGAGGTAAGCAGGAGAATGAACAAATGGCACTGCTGTGCTCTTCTTCTATCACTTGTATAGCAGTCGTTCCCCATCGGTTGTTCGTGGATTCATCCGTTCATCAGATGACCTCTGTACATACTGTATGTCAGATTCTCGCCCAAAATGAGCATGATAACACATATCATGTGAGAATCATCACCTGTGTGTTTGTAGCCTAACTCGATTCCTAAAAATTCATTTTATAGGCAATTTCTAGGGAAGCCTGTAGCTAACTGGTGGAAACCATTGCACGTACTCCTGATCACTCATTGTTTTGTCTTTTGTCAATAAGCCATTTCAAAGCTGAGAAAGAAAACAGATCTATTTACCACTCCTTATTATGTACTTCTTTCCAAACACTTGGTTTTTCAGCAGTGTATTTGGATGTAAAAAATGTATTTCAAATAACAGTGTAGTTTATGGCCGCACAAAGATATTGTATAATTTAAAATAAATGAGGCTGAACACTACTGTATATACTTGCTTATAAAATGTTTTACTGAAGTAATATATACTTTTGGTGTGATTGTATGATTAGGAGAATATTACAAACCAAACCTTCATGATAGAAATGCCCCTGCTGCTACTGAATAAATTTATATAATGCGAAAAGTCGGAACGCTTGGTATTATCTTTTATGCAGAAACGTCCAGGACCTGATCTCCTGACGATGCGACTTTTGAGTTCAACTCCCCTATCCCCTAAGCAAATAAGTCTGAGCATGGAAAGTTAATTTTACTCTTCCCTTACACTTCACATCACTGACAGTTCATAAAGTATCAAAAGCTACACTGATCTCAGGATGAAGGAAAGTCTTTCTACTTACTGCCTTCTTACTAAGTTAGTACTTAGTACTCAGTGCATATTGAGAGTAGAATAACTCTAATTGAATATGTGCTATATATTCTAAAAAGAATATACGCAACCTAATAACTAATTCTATGTATACATTTTTATACCTTCCACTTCTCTAGCACATTTCTGTAAAGATACCTAAAGCTTTTTGAAGATCAATGATTTTTAAATAATATAGGAATTTTAACTTTAACACAATAAATTAGGTTTAGTTGATTTGACACTTTTTTGAATAGTCAAAGTCTAAAATCGACATTGTTACCTGTCTGTACTCTACATAACACCAGGAATGATTTCCAAGGGGGATTAACAATTTAAAAAGCTGTAAACCACCCAAGTGTACTTTAAAAAGATTTGAATATCATCAATAGCTGCTAAGCCAGCCCAAAATTTTTAAGGGAATTTTATTCAGCTATGCCAAATTAAAGTCCAAACCAAGAAGTTTTGTGTAACCCACCCTACTTGTTGATGTTCCCCTCGTTACTGCTACACTACTTAATTGGAAATGTATACTCAACTCTTTAATTTACGTTTATAAACTGAGAATATATATATACTATTACCTTAATTAAACTGTACTCTCTTCTTTTCATTGTACAAAAATACTCAATAATTGAATATTGACTGTATGTAAATGTACCAACCAGTACGAATATAATGCCCTGAACATGTCAAGTATCCAGCAATAGATCTTTGTGCAGCAAACATGGATCTTATGCTGAAAAAATAGCAGAGGTGGGACCCAGTAGGTTTTCCCATAGAGAATGCCTGAAGAAAAGTATAGTGTGGAAAATAAATTCCACACAAGACGAAAGCGCAAAAGTGAGCTTTGGGTTCTTGAAGCTGGAGCAGCACAACATAATTAAATAAAGCCAGGACAGATTGGTCATGTGGGAAAGGGTTTCCTCTAATCATGGAGTTCCCTTTGCTATGCTTTTTAAATATGCCACTATAAAGAGTAGGGAAGCACATTCTTTACTGAAAATTTCTGCTTATTTGAAATTGAAATATGTGACCAGATTGGCTTAGGTTTTAGGAAATAATGGAGGTGAAAATTTTAGGATCTTTTTTTTCTTGTTATCTATCTCTACTGCTGTGCAACTTTTTATGATTATTTTTAAAATCAGGAAGGCTGTTTTAAGCATTAGGTAGCACTTTAGAGTTTTGATGGCTTAAGTGTTGTCACACAAACCTCCTGCACATGCACATGCGGGCAGTTCTGTTCCCGGGTGTGCCTGCTCTTGTAAGTTTAATCAGCATTGATTCTCCTGTTGGCCAATCTCGCCCTTGGCTAATTAGCTGGCTCAGACATAGTGCACACTGTTTGAGCAACTAGTCTCCAGACTACTGCCGACACTTACTCACTCACCAATTTACCTGTTAGCCTGACTGTGTTTTTCCCAATCTAGCTCCTGTTCTGACTCCTTGTTGTCCATTCTACTGTTACCCTGCCTGTTCCCTTGTGCATTTCCTGCCTTGTTGTTGCAGTGTCCTCAGTGTCTTCCTGTGTTTCTTGCGTCCCACTTTGTCTTTGGTGACCAACGTGTCACCTGTGCATCCAATCTCTTTCTGTGTCTCCTGTGTTCTCCTGTGTCTCCGGTGACCTAAACATCACTGTGCCTCAAGTCTTCCTGTGTCTCCTGTAGTCCCTTGTCTCTTTAGTGACTCCCATACTACTAGTGCCTGTTTCTGGTATTTGACCCCTAGCTTTGTTTCTGACCTCTCTTTTTAGCTGCCTGCCTCGACCCTGGCCTTCTTTGACTACCTTCTTCCCCGCTGACTCGGTACCGCACATTGCTCTGGCCACTCTGGTTTGCCCAAAGACTGCCACCTGATAACAGTCTGCAGCGCAACACCCTCACCTCTACAGAGTCTGAAGAAAACCGTGCTGTTGGTTAGATTTTGTGTCTTGGCCCATCTTAGGTCCCACACCAACTTGGGCAAGCGCCTCCTAGTGGTTTTGTCTCTCCAAGAATGACAACAGTTAAGGAACAACTTAATGGTTAAATGTTTGCTAGTTGTCAGTATGCATGAATTATATCCAATAGGATGACTAACCACTGCAGCATATGATAAAGTCCCAAAGACCCACTCAAATTGGTACAATACATAAAAAAACAATAAAAAATAAAACTGTATGAAAGCGAGATAAGTCAAAAGCATCTGTTATTGTGCTTTTAACAGCTAATGCAATTTGTTCCTCTGTGAATGTGCATACTATATGTTGGCCTTATTATTTTGAAAAACAAAGAACATACGCAGGAATAATTTCTTTGATCTACATCAAAGACTTTTTTGTCTGCTTAGAAAGGTAAGAAGGATCAGTTCACATAAAAAAATACAGATATGTGCTTAAAAAGCAATGTAAAGAAAGTAGCTATAGCAAGATGTTTTATATTTGTTGCAACAGTGACACAAATTACCAGACATGAGATGTTTACATTTTTATATTGTATGGAAAGTTTAGAAATATTAGAAAACTAATTTAAAGAATACAGCTACCGTGAGATGAGATGAGATAAGGGCTAAGACGGTTTGTAGAAATTTGTTTTGCCAATGAATCTAATGTAAAAAAAGTAATTCCATTTGGTATGTGCTGACAGTGCTACTATGGAATAACATTATTTTCTCCAGTGTTACAACAGAACTATATTATTTTTTTTTTTATTGCAAACATTTCACGTTACAACTAGCATGTATGTACAGTTACACTATGCTACATCTATGCTACATTTGCCATAAATGTATATTTTATACATCATCTTGTCTAGTCTTCTCTTCAGCCTTATTGGGAGGTGGTGAATGTGTTGATACCATCTGTAAACTACATCCTCACCTTCAAGTTTGCAAATTTGCACCAGCTTCAGAATCGTCTCAGTCTTTCCTCTCCAGCCTTAGTGTCCCTGACCCACCACTTCAATTCATCAAAAATCAATAAAAAATAATTTTTCATAAATGTAAAGTAATACATTGGATTTTTTGTAGTATTATTTCCCAGGCAGCAGGTTGAGCTCTAGACTCAATTACACACCTTTTCATACATTTCTTAGCACCTTCTTGTTTGCAGTGCTCAGTAGCTTAAACTGAAATACACACTCACATACAAACAATGTTTAGTTAGGAAGCAGATAAAAAATTTACTTTTTCAAGTTCACTAGATTTAGGCTTCAAGTGTCCCACTGCAGAGATTCCACTTATTCATGCAAAAAGTAAATGAAATTCTTGTCTTGCAGTTGCAATCCCATTGGTAACATGTCTAAAATTTTGGATTGCCTACTTTTACGACAATTGACATTTCTCATCAGGAAAAAAGAGAGAATGAATCTCTCCACTAGGGATACAGAAGGCAATAAAAACATGACAAAGGGGCATAACTAGTCCCTCTCTATCCAGAACTATTTTTTTTTTTAAATTGCAGGCACTCAGTCACCCAATCATGTGCAAGCCAGGTCCTGTTTCCCTTTACACTTGATTGGGCATTGAAAGATAACACAGCTTTACCATATTCAAGGTAGGTAAACATTCCCTTAGCTAAGTGAACTTTCTTTATGCCTTAAATAAATATTTTCTTTAGACCATACATTTTGACCATTCACATCTAAAGTGCACAAATTCTAATGCATTTAGTAAAAAGCTTTTTTATTTTACAGCAGAATTATAACCCTTTTTAAAAAATGGGGCCCTGAGCAAATATGAATTGAGGGCCCAAATGTACAGCATTCTACCTCTTGCTATTTTGTCATTTGTGGTCCCAGAAAAGGTGTGGTCCTAGAGAGGCCCTGGGCATTTGCCTATTTTGCACCCCAAGAAATAGCAGCCCTGTTATCTATGTGTCTGTGACAATAAATACTTAGTAAAGGTTTAATTCTAAAAATCTTCATTACTGCTTTCTGTTCGTTTAGTTCAGAGGATTTTATCCTTTGTTACCTTGTGAAGTAAATACGATGCTGTAACTATGGTAAATTATCCAGAAGGGAATATAAATGTGACACTTATTTGTAATGAATCAGTTTTCTCTTGTCTCCCTGCTTGAGATTGTGAGTCCAGGCACATTTCACCAGACACGGCTTCAGCTGAATGATGGTAGGCGATAAAGAATGCTATTTCATCTCATGCATGATTGAAATGATATTTCTTGCTCTTTGGAATTACACTAAAACACACACACACAAAGATCACGGTGGGATATTTAAAGTTGTGTTAAAAGATCACCTGCAGTCCTGGTACATGAAAGATATATTTTAATTCCCAACAATAGCTGCTTATAATTAAAAAAGTTACCTCGATGATTACACCAGATGCTCAAATAATAGTATTTCATTTTTGGTATAAAGGTAAAACATGTTTAACTGTAAACATCTAAAATCAATATAAAAAATTGAACTGCATTGCTTCATTTACACTTCATTATCTTTTATTGCCGGGGCTGCCATGACCCTTTAAATGAGATTTAAAGCTGAACTTCAGGAAGGTTTAAAATATCCAAACTAATAAAGCTTTATACTCACTAATCCTTCATGAAATGCACATTATTATTTGTTATTATTGTTGCTGATTAAAGAACAAAATTTGACCGTGGTGTAAGCCACTTGTAATTTCTTTGAAGGAAAGGCAGCACAACAAGAAGCCAAACATTTGTGCAATGAGCATACTAAAAGGGAAAAAAAACACTGACAGAGAGTTAAGCTCATCAGTCTTCTGCTTCTCTTTACTCTGTCCAGCCAGCTGGGAGAGAGATTGGGACATAAGTGATACTTAAAGCTGGACTAAACACAGTGTATACTCACCTGTTCAGGTTATGTCGTGGGCACGCCATCTTCTTCCTTCTTCTCTTTCTCATTCCAATCTTTGGCCATCTTGATTGACTTGGCAGGATGACTTAACTCCTGTGCACCTTCAGTCAGTCCTAGCACCCCTGGGGGAAGCTAAGATGTGCCAGGTATCCTGGCAGCCAATGCCAAGCTGACAGATGGGAAAGTGATCAGACAGGTAAGAATTTTTTTTTGCAGAAGGGGCATCACCTGTCCCTTTCTGTAATAAAGTCAGACGTGATTGCAGTGTGAAAAAAGTTTTAAAACTTGAGGAGCAGTTGAACAGAAAAGCAAACAACTCCCATATAAATGAATGTTTGTTTTAAATGTAAAATAACAATGTATAGAAGATCTATAAGCAATCCTTGGGAGTATGTGATGATTAAATGATAGTTTAGGATGCACATAAGATAAAGTTTTGATGTATGCAGAACATGTTCTACATTGTTCAATTGACGTAATGGAGTTATAACATACTTTAAGATTGTTGGTCTCTGGTCCTATGGCTCTTCTCTGTAAGCCTTTAATACTTGTATCTAAGTAACCATGTAAGATTAATAAGCAGGGCAAAGCAACAAGGTGATTTAAGACTGTAACCAGATCATTCATTTCAACAACCATCTTTTTATAAGAATATATGAGCATTTACTGTATTTCATGCATTGCATTTACCTGTAAAAACTTTATGCTGACAAAAGATCTAAGATTGGGGGTGAGCATTGTCATCCTGGATTTTTTTTTTATTTTTAACATGAGCAAGGGAAATACATTATACATACATTTAGCAAGCTACCAACATTTAAACACTTACAGGGTTTAGCAGGACTGTCATGAAGAGCTCTCCTCCCCTTATACTTTTGTCCAGTTCACTGGGTCCACCAGGATATTCTTTATAGAAGATGGTATGTGTAAATAGGCCACAGGTTTGTCGAGGCAAGACCTAGGTAAAAACGGCAGATACAAGTCACACAAAAACAGACACAATAGACATGAAATGTCCTTCCATTACTCTCTGCAAGTTGTTTTAGCCTTATGTATATGCTTGTGCATTCTGAAGACATCCTAGGTGCTGACCTTATCTTGAAAACCCAAAACTATTTTTTTTTAAATGAATTTATGTTAAACCTTCAGGGTTGGATAGCGAGGGAGTGTCTTCAAAATGATCATACATGTGTTTAATTGGAATAATACTTAAACTTCTTGAGTACCAGCCAAGTTTGGGGTGCTCTATGCCACTGCTATGTAAGCTCAGTTAGACAAAATGTATTCTTTTGATTAAGAACTGATCTAATCAATAGGCTTACACCAAGACCAAGAGGTCATATCTAATTTTAAACAGATCTAGAGTTACTTTCCATAAACAATCAGATAGGTTATGAGTATGATTATCACGATTTAGAAATCTACTTAGAGACACTTTTCTGTCCTTATCTTCTCTGTTATGAGCAATTACATATGTTCAAACTCTAATTTTACAATTCTTTACCTTTTTACTCCACATTTTTACACATCTCATGCAGTCATCTCAATCAAATAATAATAGCAATTGTGGTACAAAAATACCATCTTCACTGTTGTTATTAAGACTAGAAATTAGTGAATAATTTAAAATCTTCTCTATTAGCAATTATCCTGATCCACTCCTGAGTTCTAGTCTGCTGGGTTTTTACCTGTCTATTAGGAAGTAATTAATACCACAGTCCTATTCTCTTATTTTTCGCTGTTCAAACATTTTTTTTTTTTAATAATTATAATATTTGTCCTTTCCAAGGATGCTAGCCTGAGACACCTGATGAATGAACAGCTATCCCTATGGTTGAAGTGGACTCTTTAGTATATCAGCTTGAATGTTAGAGTAGCTGGTAGCTAAATTAGGCCAGGTACAAGTCTGTTTTTTGTTTGATAATGAAGTATAAAATAAAGTGGAGGTTAATTAAAATATTAACACATCAGCAGCAAGACAGTGTTTGCAAGCAGTTTGAAGCTTAACTGTGGATGAATTAATTTACCTATAAACACAACAATTAACATTTTGTTAGGTTTTGTGTTACATATCTCATAGTTGCAGCTTTTCTAAGATTTCAACAGAGATGATGTTTAAATTGATATTTCACTTAGTATTATACCTAATATACTTTGAGGTGCAGGTGAGGTGCATTTATGATTTTTTAAAAAGCAAGATGACATTTAACCAGGCCCCATAAATATTATTTAGAAATTATGTTTGCAATATTATAGGTGGGTTAGGTAGATATTTATTCATTTAATAAAAAGACTTTAAACTTTCTCCATTTTACAGGTTTTATTGTAATTTTTCTAAAATACTACTATATTGTAGTAACATATTTTTTGTTAAGGAAAGTAAAAACCAATTCTAGTTAGCCTGACCCTCTCACTTAAAAGCATAAATGGTTAAAGAAGCATTTTTACTTTCTTTGAAGAAAATGGTGCTTTGAGCTACATCTTATTTTTGAACATATAGAAAGAAAGGAAAAAAGCCAGGGTATTTGCTTAATGTGGCAATGTATTCAAAATAGTATACAGCTTTATTCCTGATTCCAGGAATGTATATAACAAAGTTTTAGAAAACAAACAATTTTACACAAATAGAAAGATGAGGTCAGACCCCACAGTGCTCTAAGGCATGGGGATTACTTTTGACCTAGTAACTAGACATAGCATCCCAAAATGCATTTATGGTGATTAGACAGTTTTTGTGACCCAATGCGTTTTGCCTCTGAGGGCTTCTTCAGGGGACTTTCCAAAAAGGTAGGGTTTGCATACAAAAGCACAATATGCTGCATACAAGCATATTAGTGAATAAATTACTTAATGCATAGTGTTATAGTCAACAGATATTTACATAAAACAATATAAAACAGAAAAATATGTACGTCATATTAGGATACATGTGGTAGTCTTAAGAGTAGTGGAGTCTCGATTAACGTAAAAAGTATTAGATATATATGGTTCAGCATTGAACAATATCAATATTCTCAAAAGGAAAAAGTAAGTGTACAAAAACTTCCTAGTGTACTATAATTCTTTACATGCAATACCATCTTAGTACGCATCTAATTATAAACATTATATAACCTGTATGGTTCAATATTGTATTGTATACATGGTGGAGTGCCAAAAGTGTGTACTCCATCAAATAGTATTGTACACATATGAGTCTTTTTTAGGCCAGTTACATCCCCAGATCCCATCCCAGGTTCCTAAACAGAGCTCCATGGACCAATACCTACTGAAGACGAACAAGGACCCCACAATTTATAAATTGTCAACCTTTCGAACTACCATTTGCCGGATGTAGAAAGGGAGGTTCTGACAATGGGCCTCCCCCTCTGTCCACCAAATAATTATAACAAATTCTAAATTATTAAGGATATGAATTTATTTGCTCGGAATTTAGTACTGAAATGTATTTATGACCCTGAAAAAGAAGATAGTTATACCAATGCTTTAGGCACATGCAAATACATCAAAATGGAGGACTTTAGAACTCTTCGAGACATACAAATTTTAACGGAAAGTGAACCTTATAATCCACAGGAAGATATCACCACTACAACAAATCCGGAAAAAAATCCACTACGTAGAAAACGGAAATCAGGATACTTCCCGCAACTCTCTTTGAATCCACAAATACAATTATTTGTTGATTTAGTCACAACGGACATACTTAAAAGCAATCCGATCAGGGAACGAACACCATACAACTTCACCACCGCCATGAAAAAAGCAGTGTATAATCTCAAGAAAAACAAAGATATAGTCATCAAACCTTTGCATAAGGGCAGAAATATTGTAATAATAAATACAACCCACTACAAATCCATCTGCCTCCAGATATTGAACAACAAATAATGATATCAACTAATCTTACCTAACACTTTCAGAACCTTCAAAGATGAATTTCATGACATCATATTGGATACTTTCAACAATAGCATTATTGACAAGGATACAAATATATCTTCTAATCCAACATCCTTTGATACCTAACTTCTATACAGTGCCAAAAATCCATACCAATCTTCAAAACCCCACTGGCCGACCAATAGTATCTGGGATACAATCAATCCCTTTGCATGCAAGCGAACTTGTGGATGGTTATCTACAACCACTAGTGCAACAAATGCCCTCCTTTCTAAAGGACACTATAGAGCTGCTAAAATCTAAAAAGAACCTTTTCAGGTTCCAGCTAATACCACCCTAGTTACAAAAGATGTGGAGGTGCTCTATTCTAGCATACCCCACAAGAAGGGCCTTACCTTGGTATCCCAGTGCCTTACACTTTTTCAATTGAATCTACCACCCACTTTGGTCCCCACATATTCTCATGGCCTCTCTGGACAGGCCCTATACATCTTATTGTTGACTATAACACTGTACATTAAGTAGTTAGATCACTACTATGCTTGTATGCAGCTTGCAATGCAAACCCTACCTTTTTGCAAAGTTTCCTGAATAGGCTATTTCCTTCAAATTACATAGGTTGCATTGGTGTACAGCAATGTTTATGTTGGGCTGCAGAGTCTCAGCTGGATTCAGGTCTGGAACTAGACTAGACCATTCTAAGATGTTTTCAATTTTCTATTTATTTTACTCCAGTGTGGCTTGGGCAGTATGCTTAGAGTCATAGGGCCTGATTTATTACACTACATATGCACTCACATTTTCTCAGTATTTACAATATATATATATTTTACTTTCTATTTATTTGAACAATAATTACAATATTGTTAAGTCCAATACAAAAAAATTACAATTTAATTCCCTGTTGTTGTGAAAAAAAGGAAAACAGAGGGGAATGAATAATTTTGCATGGCACTGTATATACAATGAGAAGCTGCATTCTGTTACCTGGAGATAAAAAAAATAAAACTGCTTTCCTCTCCAGCTTTGGATATAATAAGAAAAGTGTGCTTGGAGATTAAAACAGATACAAGAAGCTAGCACAATGTTTGGTTTCCATGGCAATGCAAAGAACAAATTACGTGCTTAATATCCATGTATATATAGCTTTATTTAATACTTACAACTAACCAATGTTTTATAATAATTATTTGCATAATTGGGTCTATTTATAAATGTTTTCATCCAAGATTCACCCATTTTTATTGACAATGTGCTCAATCTTCACATTGGATATAAAGAGAATATATGTAAATCAACTTTTAACCAATATTTACACATTTTCTTATTGCCTCCAATGTGAAGAAAAATGTAGAGTTTAGGTAGTTAGGTGAATTGTGGGTGAACGATCAGCAGACCTCAATGTCTAAAGATGATATATTGCATAAAATATAGTTTTGGGATTATTTTTGTAACATTGAATTAGTCCAGTTTTTCCAATTAGGAAATTCCATACATTTTTGAGATATCCTTCTGAAAATTTACAATGTAAAAAAAATCTGTAAGGTTTCTGCAAGTTTTCTTGCAGTCTTCTCTAAGTTTTCTTACCATACCCACATGCTAAACCAGAGTGGGTAGTTTCATCTGAGACAAAATGTGTGGGAATTCCAGGAACACATGTTCCTCAATATCTACTTGATTCATACACAGGTCAACTATTTCAATGCCATCAATGTTTATTGAAGAATCATCACAGTTGCTAGCAACCAAGAACAAATCCTGTTACAAAAAAACAAATCTTATTGGCAGTGCATTATTTTACTTTTCACTATTACCTTTGAAATGTATTGACCCAAAAATCACTGCCAGGCATTTCTAACCTGCTATATGTCACTACCTGTTATTATAATTTTTGCTTATGTAACTCAGGGTGACTCAGGGTGTGGTTGTTTTAATATAAAAAAATGCAATCATTTTCTTTACACCAAACTTTAAAACAAAGAAATATTTGACTACCATTAAACCAATATTGAAAAAAATGCAATGCAGAGACATAGGGCCTGATTTATTAAAGGGGATCTAAACTAATATTTTTACCTTACATTAAAGGGTAGACAACCTTTTATATAAGGTAAAAATTACCCTATTTTTTGGCGAGGGGGTTTAAAAGTATTTTTTTTTTTTTTAAGGGTAAAGTGTCTCCCCTGTCTTTATTGCTGTGGCGAAGAGCCTCCCGCGAAACATACGTCATGGCTTCTGGCAGCTCGTTCTGCACGTACCCAATCTTGAGCATGTGCAAAGGGAGCTTTATCTTCACTTGGTAAAAAAAATGAAGATCCCACACATGAGCAGTGAGATCGGCACTTTTTTTTCCCATCTGCATCACCCAATCTCATTCCTGCGCACACAGATTGGGTGACGTAGGAAGAAGGCGGTAGAAGGGCAAAGAAGCTGTCTGTGACCGGTGCTTTACTCAGCTCTGGCATGAGGGAGGATACCAGGATGAAGTGGGACCCGATCCATAAAACCTCCAGAGGGATTGACAGAACTGCAAGTGCAAGTGAGTTTTTTTTTCATTGTAGTTCGGCTTTAAAGTTCTTCAAGACCTGAGAGGATACACATTCAACAATGAACTTGGATGATCCAGCAAACCTGGAATGGATTTCTTAAAAGTAATTTGTTATTTGTTAGCAAATGTTTTGAATTCTGGACCAAATCTATTAAGGTTTCCTGGATCACCCAGGTACACCGGGTGTAAAAGTGTATCTTCCCCAGCCTTTGAGAGCTTTAATAAATCAGGCCCAATCATTGAAATGTTCCTAATTTCTGTTCTCTAATCCATATATTCTTTCTTTATTAGCTTTGATCAATCTTATGCTCTATGGATGGTAATTCTACTGACAATTCCAACATAATAGTGTTTCATAATATATCATCATTTTCATGATATCCTGTTACACAGGCTCAGTATTTTGACTCTCTATTATCTATGTTTTTTTTTTTTTCATTTTTATTATTGTCTTGTATTCATGTCGACACTGGCAAGCCATGCCAAACTTTCATTTTTTTCACACACACTCAAGTCTGGGGAAGCCAATTAATCTAACTGCATGCTTTTGGGATATAGGGAATAGTTGGAGTGCCCGGAGAAAACTCATGCAAACTCCTTGCAGATAGTAAGATGGCTAGAATTCGAACCTTGGGCCCAGCACTGGGAAGGTGAGACTGCTAGCCAACTGTGAATAAACTAAGCTTGGTGGTTCAATGTACAAGGACAGTGTCCATTTGTTTAATGGTTCCTTCCTTTTAAAAATGAAAATTTATTGAGAATAAAAGAAACCACGTTACAAGAAATAGAGAAAATAAACTACACTGTTAGACAACAAATAAAACATGCATTACTGTTACTAATATTTTTTCTGTATATTCGTTCTAGACAACATTCTTTCCTGCCAACCTATTATCCTGTTTTGAAACAGATAGATAGATAGTTATAAATTTAAAACACCAGCTACTATTAAATGAACAAAAAATGCTTTACCTGTTGTTTGGTAACAAATATGAAATATTTTGTGTCTTTCTAAAAGTTATCCTATTTTGCACACATTTGTTACAAAATTTTTTTACTTAAACAGTAATATTAAAAGTCCACATACTACAAGTGGGTTAAACACAATGTAAAGCTCTGGTTAGCATCTTAAAATATCCTTTAAAAGAACTTTTAAAGTTTATACACATGCAAGGTCACATGCTGCCATACTGAAGTTGAGCCAAAATGTGAATAGACCCCTAGACTGTATATAATCAAGTGACCACTATAGAAACAACAGCCATGTATCAATTTACTAGGTTGATTTGGAAAAATTCTGCCTGCTTTAGGATTTAAAAATATGTAACTTCATCCCAGTTCAGTTACTTAAGAATACCATGCTAGTTACTTTCTAAAGAATGCCTCATGTGAGTCTGTGTATGTATAAGAACCTTATAGGTGCTTAATATTTTAATCAACATCTAAGTAAGTAAATATAATGAAATTGTATGCTCTGGTTTAAAAAAAATATATATAATATATTTACCATTATCCCATTATGCACAAATCCTTGTCTGTATCGGGCAGGTTTCAGATGAGGGTATTCTTCAGTGCTTGTAACCTTAATGCCCCATACCCTCTTCCAGGCTTCATAAAGCTGTACATGTACTGGGTAGACACCTGAGTGATGTGGAGCCACTGCATAACCCATGTTTGTTGGAATGCCATGTTCCTAAAAAAATGAATATTACTCATTACAATGAGCTCAAAGTCCCTCCCACCACAATAATTTCTATATGTACTTTGTATTCACATATTTCAGCAATAAAAATAAAAATATCTACATTTACTAATGACTTCTACAACCTAAATAGGGGATGCAATTAAAACCTTTAAAGATTATCAGTTTAGATGTACACCAAAACCATGGCTCTAAAATTAGTCTTTTAAGTCTGGCTTTTGAAAAGGGGTATTTATTCTGAGCAGTTTAATATCTGTTTAAATCTCCATATCCTAACTTTATATATTGTTATGCATCTGCCTATGTTTGTGTGTAATAACTTTTTTAGCACCTGATAAAGAAGCCAACAAAAGGCTCTCTTTGATGAGAAGCCAGAAAACCATCAGAAAAAGTAATACTTGCTAATACATAATAACACTTCAAATTTGTAAGACTGCTGGACATTATCCAAATAGTTTAGTATACCACTAGTCCTTCATAAGGTTATAGGCTTCAGTGACCTGGGTAGGTTATCTGAAACAGGTAATAACTGGTAATATTTGAAAATATTATATTTCATTTTTAATATATTCATCTATTGCCATGCTTTTCATAAATAGTAATAATAATAAAACAGCAGAGAAGAAAGAAAGTGAAATCAAGGACAAAGCTAAAGCAGATCAGCAACAACTTTACTGATTTGACTTATTTTCTTAAAGGTCAGACAATAAGATTATCTACTGAAATGTGTCCCAAGAATGTTAGATGAAAAGAAAATTCTGCCTTCATAAAAAAAAATGAGGCTCTTCCCAAACCTACAGCTCGGTTAGAAGTGGGCAAGAAAGGATAAAGTGACCTTCAATTTAAGTCTATCATTTTCCAGGCTGTTTTGTACATTTAAATATTGTTTGAGAACAACAGTTCAGTGAATTTAACACCTATGAAAATTGAGGCTATAAAACCACAACATGATACTCTTTTTATCCTAATTTTATTACAGTGTCTAACTGAGCATAACATAATGCATGAGTACAAAAATTGGAAATTATAGAGGCCGCAGATTTTATGTCCAGAAGATAAAGGTATTGATTTTGACTTAATAATATGTCTAAGAAGAGACAAAATGCAATAAAGGTTGCCATATTAAACTCATTTAATAAACCCATTAAACCGTTTTGATAGGAAATAAATAGCAGTATATTTCTATTTTTTTAAATCCTATATTTTAAAAATAATATATATTTATATTTTGTCTATTTAAAGCATGATTAAACAAAAGAAAAAAAAAATGAGAATAAAAAAAAAAAGCTTTTTTCTAAGCATAGATTTGTGGGTGCCCAAACACCATTGCACTATTCTAAATTATCCTTAGCTTAGATGACAATACCATCTTTTCCTGAGCGTTGACCTGAACCCACTGTCACCCACCAGGATATTCAGGTTGTACAATCTCAGAAATCAGAAAAAAGTCTGCTCAATTATGTCTTAATGCCAAAGAGTTGAATCACAACAGCAAACTGGTTTTCAGAAGTTCTGTTCCAACTCCTAACAAAAACGACACCAGGGACCTAATCATGTAGACATTTAGATTAGACAGTACCTTAATATTGCCATAGCTGCAGCCTTCAAGATATTTTGGCTAAGATCTAGATGGTTAAACTGTTACGTTAACCAACAAGGGGCATCACTTTAATTCAAAACTTTAGAATTTAAAATTAAAAAAATCCATAACACATTAGCAAGGATCAGACTGTACATATTAACCTCCCTAGCGGTAACCCCGAGAGTGACTCGGGGTAGAAAAACGTTGCTACAAGTGGTAACCCCGAGTCACTCTCGGGGTTGGAACACCTAGGGAAGGTTAGTAAATAGAGCACTTACCTGATCTGCCGGGGTCCCGCGCTGTCCAGCGCCGCAATCTCTGTCTTCTTCTTTCTTCTTCTGCATCCGATGAGTCACCGGGGGAGTTCCCAGTGATGTCAGTGTGTGTGTACATCCCAGCCGGGCGGGGCGGGAAATTCGAAATCCATTTGTATTGCATTCAATACAAAATATTTTGTATTCTGTATTGAATGCAATACATTGGATTTATATGTGTAAAAGCAGTACATTGTTTTCAAGAACATTTATTTTACAGTATGTATAATACTATGAGTATAATATGTATTTTTTTTTTATTATTATTTTTTTAATATATAGATTTTTTAATTTATTCAATTTATTGTTTTTAAATGATTTTGTGTTTCAAACTTTATTATACTCATTCTATTATATTATACTGTAAAATAAATTTTCATGAAAAACAATGTACCGCTTTTAGACATATAAAACCGGAAATAAATGAACCGCCAGGGAGGTTAATAGGCCTATTGGACTGTATTACTATCAAGGCTAGAAAGGACATTATTCCACAGGGGAACTGGTGTCTACTTGGACAACATCACTGTATGCATCTTGTAAAGCTGCATTACTCTAGTTTTTTTTTTCTTATTTTGCATCTGTGTAACACCACAAATAAACAAAATTTTGGTTACATATACACAATAAATTCTTTGGTATTTATTTAGCACATTGGTTTATAGATTTATGTGTGCGGTTTTGAACCAAGCTCATATATTCCATATGAAATATCATTATTTTGTACGTTATAAAAAGGTTAGGACTCACAGCTATTCAGATTTTTGGTATGGGTGGTGATAAGTTTATATGATTTGTCAAAAATCCAAACCCACTAGTAGTGATTGTGGATTTCTCTAGTAGGTTACAATTCACATCCTGTTTTTGAGTATAAAAAAATGTTTGAGTCTGCTAACAAAGTAGGCTCTATAGGAAAGTGATGTGTAAGATCAGGTGCCCAACAAAATGCATCACTGTGGTTTTGGAAAAAGAAACACTGCTACAATTGTACAGTAATTAGAACTCCCTGGGACTAAAGCTTTTTCTGAAAGCTGAATACAATTTAATTCCTAATTGATTAGGTATTTTTATAGCACTCTTAGATTAAGCAATGTGCTTCATAATGTAATTTCAAAGATTTATAACCTTCAAATTTAGACTACATATTTGAAATGCAGAACAACCAAGTGGGATTGTTCTGGATTCTAATCAGCTTTAGATATTAAATTGCAAAGCACTGTAATTACTTTTGAGCCCTGCCCAATACTTCAAACATGGTTATTTAAAAGGTAATGAATGCACCGAATGCTCAATAGGATTCCATTGTACGCTTTTAAATAGATATAATGATTTTGTGGATTATACAGAATTTACATTATTATAAATTTGAAAAATTTGCATTTTATGTAGGGCATATTGTATTCATCAATTAATGAAGGCCACGTAAAAGCAGCTATAGGTGGCATCTATTCAGCATGATGGCACCTTTCTTATCAATAAAAGGAAAAACAGCAAGAGCTGGCTTTTTACACTGCCTTAATGCTATGAAAATAGCAATTGTGGTAGACATCTATAATTAGAGGAGAAATATTAGATATCTACTTAAAAGTCATAAAAAGTTAATATTAACATTAAAGTACAAAGGTTTTCTTACTATGAATAGCAACAAGAATGGCAAAAAGAACTGATGAAGCAAACTAGTCTTATCTGTTAACTTCAATTGTTACTTTTAATTCACAAAACACATTTAGCTGACTATTAGTTTTGGAAAGCTGAGGTTTTATCTTTTCCATTACTAAAAGACAGTTATAATATTTAGATTGTATCGTATTTTATTTGCATATAATTTGCTATTTGGCAGAAATGTTTTATTCAGGTCTATGATTAGTCCAAAAAGACATTCAGTAATATTAAAATAATATCTTACTCATACTATACATTAAAAACTGTTTTCTAGTTTCCTCAAAATTTTAGATAATAATTTAAAATGATTGCATTATTTTCCCACACTTCACTTTACATTTAGGGTCCCAGTAATAAAATACAAGCCACAGGGTAGAGCCTATGGTGTTCCTTGAAATACTATTTGCATAATGCAAAAGAAAGAAAATGTCTCCTACTGGCGAAAACTTGTGTTGCACTCCCGCCCTGCCAAAGTTCCCCTTTGACCCCCCTCTATCCCCTCTCAACAACCTCAATATCTTTAGTAAGGTTTGATTATTCATCAGTATATGCTGATTTATCTGCCTGGATGTGTTTTTAGAATTAGAAAGGTAATCAGTAAAAGAAAATCAGTACTTCTTAAGTAACTAATAGCTTTGTATGAACTAAAGTCCATCCAAAGAAAAAAGAAAAATCTATGATGTATTTGCTAAGGTCATTGCTACTAGTATGGCATCTGCTCTGAAACAATGGTGTAGCTAACCATTTATGGCCCTGAGGCTGAATTTAGACCTGGTTTAACTTTTTCTCTGTCAAGTCTGTATCACCACTGATCATTTTCTAGCTTCTGGTCTATAAGGGTTATAGTTTTAGATCTTGCAAGTTCACCCACAAAGCAAACGGTAGATTATATTTACCTCTGGGCCTGTATACAACAGCAAGATAGTGGTCACAGGGAGAGCCGCTAGAGACCCTCTGAAAAAGGGGAAATGGCCTTCATTGAGACCCCTCAAACCCCTGTTCCTACAGCACTGGTTTGAAACAAAACAGATACAATCACATTCAACTAGATGAACACATCCTTTATCTTGTATTTTTTAAATGTAGTATTTTTTACTCATTTGACAAATCTAGCCTTCTTATTTTCTAGCCCTTCTGACTTTTACTGTCTCTTCCATACATCCTTTTTGGAGTATTGTGTAATCTACTTATTTTGTTATTTTTTAGATTTTGTTATTTTATAGAGCTAAACAATATAAACTGCAAAAAAATAAAATTTTTCCCTGATTTCTATAATTCTGCAATTACTACCCTTAAAGCTACAGACCTACCTTTGCTCCCACCACTAACCTTTAATGCCCTTGCCCTGCCAATCTTCATTTCTGGCACTCCAGTCCTACTAAATCCGAGTAAAAGTGTGTACGTAGATTTTTTTTTGTTTTAAATAAAGAATAACAAAAAGAGAAATAGAGCAATTACAAAAAACAAATTGAGCTAATTCTCTAGAATAAATAAACAGGTTCTATTTGTACTAAATACATTATGTGCATGATTTTCAATTCAACTCATATAAGTAGTAGCTAGTAGTAATATAGAGTAGGACATCACTAATTACTGCAACAGTCTTCACAAACTGCAGCCCTGCAACCAAAAATCAGCCAGCACGTAAAACAGAAGGCATCAATACATTCCCATAAGCATTGTAGCTGAGTTTCAGTTGACATACAGCAAATGCAGTCAACAATACTTACTACAATGAGCAGACGGCTTGAGTTACACAAGTAGTCATTAGTGCTCTGGTTATTCTTTAGGCCTACTCTAAATGGACTGTTTACCCAGCTTTTAAATGCTCAGTGTGTTTGAAATTTCAATTGATTCCAATGGGCCAGTCCACACCAGAGCATTTTCCCGATGGCCTGTAAAGAAAATGCATACTGCAGCATTTGGAAAAAGTTAAAACACCTATACACCAAAAAATGTCTCCCAAATGCCCAAAACAAATTCAAAACATTTAAAATGCCACACATTCATTTTGGGTGTTCTTGGGGCATTTGAAGGCACTATTTTTTCTAATCTAACTTTTCTCTGCCACATATCTTGGTTTATAACGTCTTTAAAAACATTCAAAGACTCATACAAAAGCTGTATGGGCATTTATAAGCATTTAAAACTTAAGTAAGCATAAGCCTTATACAGACATTTCCCCAGTCTTAAAATGCGGTGGCATAAATGCTTGAAAACACCTACAAATGCTCACAAAATCCTACTGAAATGAATTTAACATTTTTTTTTTGTTACAGAACTGTTATTTCTTTAAAGTTTGTGAAAGATTTCCAGTTTCCCAGAAAAAAAAAAAAATCTTGCTGGATGTCTACTTAAATACGTTGGCAATCTCTGATTGTAGAATTATATAGACAAGAATGATACCTGTGCAAATTCTTTGTTTAGAATCATTTGTTCTGCCAAAGAAGACTCGTTATGAAAAAGATGAGGCTGCATATGACTCCACATGTGAGGAAACCACCAAAACTCATTTACTGATGCCAATAAAAGATCGTCTCCTTTATCTTCCTCAACAGTACCTTCAATAAAATAACACAAATAGGTTTGTTAATGGTACAGTTACAATACAGTGACAAATATTTAAATACATTTTATATGTTCTAAATTATAAAGCCTAATGGTCAATAGCTCATGCAATTTGTGAAAGTAAGCAACATTTATGTTGTAAAAAGAAATTATGATTATTTTGCCCTATAAATGATCATATAATGGTAAACTTTGTATAAAGCATCAAAGCTTTAAATGATACATGCACTTTTGGAAACAAAGTGTACTAGTGTACCCTGACCCTGACTGTGTCAGCACAGTGAGCTGCCAATGACCTGCACAGGGCCGGTCTCAGTCCATGGTCCCATTTAAATTTGTGCAGACAGGGTCATAACTTAAAAATATTTTCACCCATAGCAGGGATATAATGGAGGCACCTGAGGTTGTGATGCTCCAGTAAATAAGCAGCACGATTCTAGGTTACTTTAAGTTGGCAGGGTGAATCATAATTTTATTTGTAAATCACCATAAAATGAACACATATCAGATAAAAAGTCATTTTACTAAAGCATAATGCTTCACTTTTTCTATTATCTTGTGTCATTTGCTACTTTTTCTGTCAAAAATGGGACCTTCAAGGATTGCCTGAATTTACTGCATGCAAGTAAATCATCATGATTTAGTCTTCATCAGAAAGTTTGAATAGAAAAATACATTTATATTACATTCCTCAAAGTTTTTGTATATTCCAAAACTTTTTTTTTGCTTTCTATAGTTTATGGAAAGGTTCAAACCCCTGCCATTCCATTATTTTTTATAAATAATATAATAAATGTTCCTAATAGCAGAAACACAACAGAACAGGAAGTTTACCTCTTAGACAGGTTTTCCCAAAACAAGCGTTCCCATTGGTGGAATTCCCCTAGCTTTTTAAGAATCTAGCCATCAGAAATTTAGAAGTACAGTTTCCTAACTAAGCCTGATCTGTCCCTAATAAGGGTTTGTTGGTTTTCTCAATGTCCACAAAAGCTTTACATTTTTGTGTGGTTTCTTCTATGTACATCTCTAATCCTAGTCGAGAAAAATTTGGTCAAAAAATAGTATTTCTCTTTTCTGGGAATGAGTAATTCTACTAATGCACAAGTGTTATAAGGTAGATTTCTGGAGGCTACCTCATTAAGGTAAAAAAAAAAATAATAAACCAATGAACACTTTATCCCTAAGATATACTAGAATAATGTTACAATAGTTTGGTTTATTTACATGTTATGTTTGAAGTTACAACTGCCCCCAAACCCAGTTGAATTTATGAATGAATAAACGTGTCACATTTAAAGGTGTATGCTATTTGACTGGGAACAAAAGCTATTGTATGTAGAAATACAATGGGATACTAAAGAATGTAATTCCAACAAGTCTAAGTAAGCACTGCTTGGAAAAAAATGTGTTTTTCCACCTATACTTCCTAAAGCTTTTTTAACTTTAAACATGTTCCTATGTGTCCCTCCTGATATCAACTTCCCCCAGCAATTTTGGCAACATTATCTTCAGGGACTTTGAGATTAACTAAAAAATGGTGGCTATTTCTAACTATAACCTGCAATATAACCTGCTAATTACAAAAAAAAAATACCTTTTGGGGTTTTTGGGGGGGACTTGTTACACAGGTCTCTCTGATCTCCACTCCCTTTTGTATTACAGTGTTCAAAAAAAACCATGGAAATTCTGAATATCTATCAAAACACACAGGTTCAGCACCATGGAAAGCTCTTTGCCCCGGTCTACCAAGATTCGATCCAAGAATTTATTCACAGTTTCTACCACAGAAGAAACAGCTTTCTGTACATTCCAGATTTAATTCAACCTGGAATTATTTAATTCTAACAAATTAATCCAGGATGTTTGGTTTTCAATCCTTCCCAAAATGCAAACAAACCCTCCTCCCCAAATTATAATGGACCTGGTAAATGTTTATAATTAAGGCATATATATAATACCTAATATAATGAACAAATGGGCATTCACAATGACTTTTTTTGAGAATGCTGCAGTTTATTCTTTGCACTAATATTCTTAATGTTTACATATAAGCATTATGCATTCTAATCATTCTTCAGTGATATTTGTAGGATGTGAGTATTGTAAAATAGCACATACTGTATAGTGCTAAATGTTTGTATTGTATTGTGCATGAAATATGTATGTATGTACAGTACCCACTAATGTCTATATTGTATTCCTTACAGCACCACAAAAGATGATGGCTCTATATACTTAAAAAAAATAAAAAAAACAATCGGTAAGTAATATTATATAAATATATATATGTGTATATATGTGTGTGTGTGTAATTTTATTAAATGATGTTGTTCAGATGATTTACAGCATTATACTTTTTTTTCTTCACTGTAAAAAGCAGGTATATGAATTTACATACTGTTAATGCATGTAAATACATGCTACTAAGGTAAGCTAAGGGAAGAAAAGGTTAGCTTCTAATATTTAACTTACACTGAAAATTACACAAACGCATAATTTTTTACCACTTATTTTCACATGCTTTTACATTGAGGAAACTTATACAGCTATAAGGAAGGTCTTACCTTTGAGACCTATTATCCTAAAAAGTGAAAGGCTTTTCACTTCAAAACACATTTGTGTCTGTGTTACAATTTTACAATGTATTATAAAATATATGTAGGTTATTTTTATATATTAGCTTTATGTTGTGATGAATACAAGTAAACTTATTTTTGCCTCTGAATCATATGTAAGCCATGCATTGGCAGTCTATAGATCATACCACTAAACCAACTTTAATGGGACACACTAAATACTTGTAAAATTCCTGTTTATCTTTGTTTGCCCTGCAATAATCCCACTGACTGGTGCTGCATACAAAATAAAGACATATCTTGGAAATTGAAGAGGTATCTCTTAAATGTCCTCCATCAACAGCTTTAGTGGATGTCAAACCAATCAGGAAATGGCTAGGAAGATTCCGTCTACCGTAGGTAGGTGTGATCAATCGTTGGCTGAATGTTGCTGAAATGAAGCAATTAGAGATGCTGAACTAACTTTAGGTTGCCAGATTGCCTAGCTAAAGGCTGAACAAGTTAACGCTCTCTCTCTTTGTTATAGTATTGTTCTTCAGACTTTGTGATTACCCTGCTGAAAACATGCTGAAGCAAAGGAATTAAGGTTGAAGACAGAGGGAGAAAAGGGTAAAGAAATAGAGCTTATTAGGGGAGCTTAGGTGATGTGAATCAATGTGCACAGGACGAATACTAAAATATAATATTCACAAGGCAAGATGAGTTATAGAGATTGCAGGTATTACAAGTATTTTACATAAAATACAATAAAAATTACATTGCAATCTGATACTCCAGTGTTGTCAAACAACTTAGTATGCACACCTGCTGTGATTTAGAAACAAACTTGGTTGCAGTCAACAGAGTACATTAGGGTAGCCTAAGGTGTGACCCCTGACATCATCAAATGGTCATGCATTTTATTTAACGTGTTTGGTACTACAAGAGAGTAAAGTTGGACCTAAAGACCTATGTCAAAACATGTCCATATGCTGTAGAAATGCTAGTGGTTGGAGAATGAAAAAATGATTCAGGAGATAGTTATAGGCTGGGGATATATTACAAGAAACTGCCAGAGACCACTAGCCTTACAATCCTTTAATAAATAAAACCATTTTTTTTTTTTGCTCCCTGCAGTCCTCTTAGAAATGACACACTTTCATGTCTGCAAACCCTAGAGCTAAGTAGGTAGAGAGGCAATGCTAGGTATTCCATATGTCACCAGCGTCATGACACAGGAAGGAAGTCCACAAAAACTTCTAAAACATCTCCATGCCACATGCTAATAAGATCTTTGTAATTACCAATGTCTTTTGGCTGCTAAAGCGCAGCAAGGGCAAAGAAGTAAGTATCAAAGTGCATATATGGCCCTCAAGTCACACGCTGGACAGAAGGGTTTCAAACCATGCCCATTTAGTTACTCACATTTCTCACAGTGCTGCTTATTTTTACGTATTTACCTTTTCCAAATCCCAGAACTGATAGAGTTAAAGCCCTTAAAGGGAATAAAAAGCAATAATCAGTCAACTCACAAAAGAGCTACCTCTACACTATAACTCAGATAGGTACACTTGGTTCTAAAGAAATTATCTCATTTTTTCTGTAGTCTCCTTTCCAAGCCACTTGTTTATTACTGCTGTACAAAGACACACACTGCTTTTTGTTCAGTTCAGAGTAAAGTTATCACTTTCTGTTTCATGCTCTTTCAGTATGTTCCAAACAGCTGAAATAAAACGCCTTAAAATATAGCACAACTGGGAAGAATTTCTTCTAAATAAAATAAATTGCTTCCATTTAGTATCTGCATTCAGAAAGATGTGAGTTCATTATCACAGCTATTATTTTATGAAGCAATAAATCTTCGGTATATAATTTCTCAGTACCTTTCAAACATGATATTTTGCAGGCTATAATTAAGTTTAGTTTAGAAAAATAATGGCAAAATGTAATTGCCTTGTGCATTAAAATGCCATGATAAAACTATAACAACAGACCACATTATCTGTGTTTCGTTATTTGTATCATGCCAATATCGGAACTATACTATTTTTCTTGGACTGGGACAGCAATGCTTTTGTTCAAAAATGTGTCTTGAAAATATACACATGGTTTGTGAACCAGTGTTGAAATACATCACTTATGTTTCCTAAAACATTATTATGAAAACTGTACAAAAATACAATTTTTGCAGAACTACAATCTGGCAAATCTTTTACTCAAAAGTTTGCCAATGGGTGTTAGCTTAACAAGAATGATGAAGCTTATTGGGCTGACATATGTGGGCACATTGTCACACAAGCTTCCAGTGCTATCAAACTTTATAAGGACACAACACAAGTTAGAGTTCAATGAAGCCTAAAGCAAAACTACTACTACAACAGCACCATTCAATATTAGTTGAATTAAACGGAATTAGATTGATATATTTAAAATTATAAAGTTCTAGGGAAACACCTGATTTGCTAAAAGAAATGATTGAATTAGCAAAATCAACAATTCATATATATTTGATGCACCTTTATATGCAATGTATATTTGACAGCAGAGAAAGACACAGGAATCCAGGTAATCATGACACATGAATTGTAGCATTCTCTGCAGACTGGACACATCTGTCTGCATTTATTTAGATGCATCAAGAAATTTGCAATTCATTGACTTGCCTGATTAATGAGTCAATTAGCTCATCACTCCTTGTTAATGGTAGACAACACTAGACCATCCATTATTAACCCAAGCACTCCTCCTACAGTGCACTGAAAGAAGAATACCTTCTTTAAAACAAAAAAGACCATTTTTTCAATACAGAGGCTACTGGTGTAGCACAGGATGAACATATAGTTCATAGGTTTAGTTAATATTAGTAAAAAGGCTGGGGTTTTGGTTAGGTAAATGTTTCATGAATTACTTAACTGGGGGTGGTAAAAGTTAAGAGTAACATCACCAATATGGGGATAACCTTGTTCACCTTCTAGATCCATTAGTTAAAAGCTAAAAGCATAAACGCCATAAAGATTATCTTCTTAGGCTCTAATCACTGCATCATGGGAGAAATGGCAGAAGGTCACTTCCCCCTCTTCCCAAAAGCACCATGTGCTGTATTTCCCATTTGGCAATTGACTGGAATAGTGGAAGAGCATGTAAAAGGTCGCTAGCTAAGGAAGCATTAAAGGGCTGTGACAGGAAACTTAATGAGCAAAGCCGAAGATGCAGTTTTAGAGGTAAGGAAATACGTAAAACTTAAGAAACACACTGAAAAAAATGCTATAACAATAAAACATCAACAGTAATAATCTAAATCATAGAAACCAATTTTTATTTTAATAAGTACATTTGTCCAGCAATTTTAATTTGTTAAACCCAGCTCAGCTGGGTTTCAATTTTAATGCACAAAAGTGATAAATCATGCCTTATCAGAGCCATTTTGTAAGCTGTATTTGGCTGAACAGCATGGGGAGCTATGCTAGCACTGGTTCATTTATTGTTCGCTCACAGCTCTAGACAATTCATTTATAAAAAAAAAGGCAAGTTAATTTGTTTTCCTGAGTTACCCTCCCCCTGTAGCATGCTTATGTTCACAGTAAACTAGAGTGTCACATCCTTGGCTGTCCTATCCAGTTCCCTGAACAGAAAAATTATGCCACAGTCCATTTTATGTGTCCTTTAAGAAGATTTAGTGAAATTGATGCTGCTTTTATGGTTTAGATTAAGACGGAAGACACAGAACATATACCATAAGTTAACATCACTGCAAAATGATTAAAAATGTGCACAGTTTAAAGCAGTTACAAAATGTGTAAATGTGCATAAAACATAAATTACTTTTAGTTTCTATATAATAAACTCTCGTAATAATAGGTAAATTATCTTTGGTAGAAGAAAAATGGCTTGATACAAAGCTATTTGTTTAAATGAGATAATTTGTTCTGGGGTAGTTATGGTATATGAATTGAAAGGAAGAAATAAAATATATATCTGTTAATCCTAAAGAGAAAAACTGACACTATTTTGTGAATAATCTTAATGTTTTGTGCTTATGTCATAGAGGTAATATACATAGGAATAACACAAATTAGATAATTCTTACTTCTTTTTGGAATTTGTAGTATTTTACAATTTTTTGTTTTCACATTATCAATTAACCAGTCAATTATTTAGTCATTAGTAATCTAAAATGTTCTGTAGCTAACTTACAATTTAGCTAACAGAATAAAAGCATTTCACCTATTGAAGGATTATAGAGATCAGCATTGATAAGATAGTTTTGTTGAAAAAATTACCATTTGATTGGACATATAAATTGCTTACTATCTAGCAGGTATCTTAGCTATGTGTATATTGTCCCACTACAGGCTCACTACAAAGTGAGTGGAACAGTGTCTAACACACTTGTTTTGCAGCCCTAGGTTCCCCAAATAAAACCTTAGCCAGTATTTAGGATTTCTGTTTTACCTTTGTTTCTCCCTTTCCCTTTCCAAAACCATAAAGCTATTAAAAATGGCTTTAGACTTTTTTTTAGGTAAAATACATAAGATTAACTCTAAATTACATTAGGTGAACTCCTCTTTGGGACAGTTAGTGACATAGCTATAGACTCCATAAAGTTCTGCATAATATCTATATATTTTAAATACAAATTAATAATATGCCCCTAGACAACGTACACTAATGTAATAAAATTCTAAACAACCAGTAAAAGCACTTTAAAACAAATCCAGCAAGATCATCAAACTGGATGGGATACTAAGGACCCCCGGGAGACTGAAAGGTCTCCAGGATGGAAGCAGGAAGCATGGGCCCTCCTAAATTCATCCCGCACATCAATACACCTGAAATATCTCAATCTCTGGATAGACAGATTTGCACAGACAGATTCCTGTTTACCAAACACTTTGAGTTGTTAACGGAGGGTAAAAGAAGGAAAGGCAACTAATGAAATCAGGTGGTTAAAGCATGCAATTAACTCTGTACAGTTTTGGGTAAGAGGCAGGGGCGCCCCCAGGAACTGGTTAAAGATGCATACAACACTCTACTCTAAATATTTGAAAACATAAACAAATATTGTTTCTGCTTCACCTATTTTCACAGTCATCCACTGCAAAATGATGAAATTCTCAATCCCCCTCCAACTGAGACACCCTAGGTGCCCAACCAGATTTCCACCTCCAACTTCACAGCTTTCTCCATGACTATGATAAAAAAAGCTTGTTTTAAGGTTTTCTGTGATACCAGTTAAAGGTGCAAGGGTAGGGTGAGTGTCTAGAGCAAAATGGAGTAACGGCTGGGTACATATATGTACCCCATGGTTCAATATGGCCTGAAGAGAAAGCAAGCAGCTCACTATATCCTGATAGGTAAATAATGATGAGGACTTGGAAAACCTAAAGAACTGTCAAGTAACATGGACAGAAGACACACTCCTTCTCAGCCTGCTGCTGCTTTTGCATTTCTGGGAATTGGGCAGTAGGGAGGAGTTCATGTTGATTTTAAAGACAACTGCAAGTCCTAATTTTTCTTCTGCTGCAGCTCCAGTGCAAAGTGTAATTACTGCGTAACTATATATTTACATTACAAAATAGGAAATCATCCTCCTAAATATGTATTACAAATTGCATGTTGTTTGTGCCTGTAATTTTTACCACACTGTCCATATACAAGTCTGCGTACTGTCTCCCTAAATGGGAACCTAAATGGACATTTTTATGTGAAATATTTCAAATGGAGGGGAAATGAGGGAGATGCATCACATGCATCAACTTTAGCTACTGAGTTCTGTAAACAACATGCATTTTCAGGTGGAGGTAAACAGAAATTGGAAAGCATGAAGGATCCTAAAGCTGTATCCACTAAATAAAAATAACTAATAATATTAATTGGTTTTCATTATTTACCTGGCTGCTCAAATATTTTTTTTTTATTTTATTTTGTAATGTTGGTAATCCATAACAATAAAAGAACAACATATGGCTCAATTTATACAACAGGGAATCTGACATTCCCTCAATCATTCCCTTGAGAATCTATTACTGCCATTAAAACACATGGACCTGTAAGCTTTTAAACCTGTCAAACTTTTCTTTTTTTTTGTGTAAATCATAATGTAACAATTTGTGGTTACCTTTTTCTTCTAACTGTTATTTCAAATAATTATAGGCTGGTAATAAACGTGTTTTTATTTCTTACCTGTGTGATAGAACTTCCCTGAAAATCCAAGATTGAAGGTGAAATTTGCAACCTGAGTACGCAATAACTTTTGTGTGTCTAGTAACGCCTGAAAGAAAACAAGTATATAAATTATATGAACTCTGAAATAATGCATTGTAATAACATATAAATATGAAATGGACATGAGACATTAAAGATCTATTTGTTAAAATCAGAATATGTCATGGATCACCACACTCAGACAGGAAGCACTGACAAAATTTGTAATAAATATTCACACTTTTCCTGTGTATATAAATAGTTTGAATCTTGAATCTATGAGAATTACAGATGAAGTATAATATCTTTATAAATGCACTCAATAAATACTCAAGGATAATATATATATATATATATATATATATATATATATATATATGCATGCTAATAAAGAAAACAGAATACATTGCAGTGAAATAAATTCTTTATATAATATGTGAGCTGTCCCCATAGGCACACACTCCTTTTTATCACATTTTGCCTCCCAACAGTCCATTCAGTTGTCAGGAGTGTGGCAGTTGAGTACACCCGTTCTTTTGCCTAAAAGCTTGTGTCAATTAATGAAATGCTAAATGTTTTTATGTGGCTTCATTAGACCAAGCAATTGTTTGCATTCTACTATACAGATTAAAGACCCAATCAGTAAATGATTTACAGGGTTAATACAATTAAGTTCATGACAATTTGCTTAGGAACTTTGCATCTCACATTTGATGAATGGAATGAGTAAGATGCAGAAGCAGATTAACTCATTTAATTTAATAATATGAGCATACAGACAATTTACAAGTCAGAACCAGACTGCACAGCTGTTTAAAGCACTGCCTTTATCTGTCACTAGTAACTAACTACAGAGTACAAATAATTTATTTGAAAGACACAATTTAGGTCTCCAAAGCTGTGGTAGCAACACTCAGTTCCTTGGTTCGGATTTTAATATCACCAAAACCCAAATTGATTTTAGTATAGCACAATTTAAAGGTTATTAGGATGATGATGGATTAAGCAGAAGGACAAAAAGGACACTTTAAAAAAAAGTAGTGATCTAGAGCAGAGTTTTTCAACCTTTTTTGAGCCATGGAACATTTTTTAGATTGAAAAAATCCTGTGGCACACCACAAACCAAAAATGTAACAAAATTACACTCTTTAGCTTAATACAGTATATATAATGACAATATGGTTTCTCAATTTATTTATACTCACGCGAACACACAGTGCGAAACCTGGGCCTGTTTAGAAGACTTGGATTAGGGGTGCCCACACTTTTTTGGCTTGCGAGCTACTTTTAAAATTACCAAGTCAAAATGATCTACCAACAATAAAAATGCTAAACATATATTTATTTATATATATATTTATATATATATTAAAATATATATTTTACTTTGTATAACAGCATGAACATGTATGGCACAATACAAATCTTTATTGTTTTTTTTATTTTGTTTACTTTAGTTCCGCTTTAAAATGATCCTTTTGCAGATTAAATTTCACTTTAAATATTAAAAACAAATGAACTTCTGGCTCAAATAGTTTTATGTGTTAGTAGCCCAATCACTCCACTAGCTGTGCGTAAGTGTAACACAGGGCTTTAAAGAAACAAACCTGGAGACTGCTACATTTAATTCAACAAAATTACACCTGCCACATCCCGAAATTAACAAATAATAGAAAAAGAAAAGGAGCGGGACTTTAAATGCAATATATATAAAATAATATATATATATATATATATATATATATATATATATATATATATATACATATAAATATATACATATATGACTATGTTGCCGAGTAACTAACAGTTGTAAAAATCCACACTACCAGTAACATTAAAAATCCTTTGTTATAAAAATAAATTATAATACAACAAAACATGTAAACCCCATACGCATTAATTATCCTTATGAATTATATGGAGGATAAGTCATTCATATGTGGTTTGCATGTTTTTCAATGTTACTGGTATTGTTGAATTTTACAACTGTTAGTTACTCTGCAACATAAATCCCTCACCTTTTCTTTATTTTTTTATTTGTAACACAGGACTTGCTAAAAAGCTGCTAAGCTTTAAAATAATAGAGTGTAACACATTTTGTGCAAACTGTGTCATATTTTGGTAGGTTTAGTTTTGCACTCTTCATTCTTGTCTGTTAATGGAATGTAAATCTCTATACCATTTAGGTATATTATGGAATGGTGCATGGTTTCTTCAGTACCCAGTAACATGTTATACCTAAATATTTGATCTGAGTAAAAATGCTAGAAAAAAAAATGAGGCAGCTTTAAGGCCCTTGTCAAGTGACATATAGCAGCCACTCTACAAATATATATATATATATATATATATATATATATATATATGTAGATCCACTGAAAGTTAGAATTTTAACAACCACTAGAAATCAAGATACTGGATACAGGGAAAGAAACAAGTATAGGCCTTCAATTTATTAGACTATACATAAAAAAGAAGTTCCAGCTAAAGTGCAAAATGACTCACCCAACGAGAGAGAGTAGCCTTTGTATTCCTTTGTCACACCTCGGGCCTTGTGCTACAAGCCAGGAACTATGGCAACCTTTGCTGACATGAGTGGGAGGAGCCAGAACTAAGCCAGGGCTCCCGATCGACTCGTGTAGCGATGGCGATCTACCCCTGAGTTGGATAATTTCCCACGGTACACCTGAAGATCTCCCACCACACACTAGTTGTTTAAAATCACTGATCTAGAGCAGGGGTCCCCAACCCCGGCAAGCAGTGGCAAGAGCCGCGGACCATGTCTCACGTAAGGAACATAGACTCAGGGAAGTGGGCGGGTTCTGGCATCATGACGTCACTCTGGGGGAAATTTCTTTCCCTTTGAGTGACACATAGCTCCCCGCACATGCAAGTCTGTGAGATTAGTGGTCCGTGAGCTTCCAAAGCAAGGGAACAATGATCTAGAGCATAATGTAAGTCTGAGATCAGTGGGGATCAATTACTCTATTGTGTAGGAGTAAAATAAAAAAGGACATTAAAAGGTGGTAGTATGTTAATCTGATAACCTCTGTAGACCCCCACAGTTCCACAGAATGCTAAATCTCTAGGAAAAGGAGGAGAGCCCCATATAAAATTCATAGAGTATACAAATAAACTTATAGTCACTGGTCTCTGAACATATAGAGGAGAAAAAGCTGATGTATTGTTGACATTGAAACTTTGACAGCAATTATCTTGATCTCATATTATCTTATGATCTGATTATCAGACCTAGCAGGTAAATCTGACACTTACTATCTTTTTTAACATCTATGCCTTCCTTGCACCAGCCTTGCAGCTGTGCAGCATTCAAAAGTATGTAACATACAGTAAAAGTATACAGAGTGGGTTGGCCAGGAGTCTATAACAAATATTGCACTGTTCATTTCACAAGGAATCCCTTTCTCCCTCCACCCCAAGCAAAAATCCACACTCTTCAAATTGTAAAAAATGTAATGTAAAATGTAATTCAAAAAGACTACAGTGTTATGTGATCCCAGAAAAAAGAAAATAAAGAATTCCATAGCTGGTTTGGGATCCGAACCATAATTAATACCTGGAGCTAAACCCACCCACTCTGTTAGGTGGGTAAAACAGCCCATTGCTCTGAAAGAAATTATGGGTCAAGGGGAAAAGACCCAATGCATGTGCCGTAGATGCCTGGACCTAGCAATGGCTATAAATACAAATATTTCAGCTGCTGATGCTTATAAAATCTCTAGAGTTACAAACTTACAGCTTGGGTTCCCAGACCCAGGATTTCAAAAATCCTTCTTATTCTCCCACAGCTAGCAGTCCAAATCTACCTTAGCAATTGAAGTTATTGAATTTATCTCATGTGAAAAAACAAGAGGTTGGTGATCCAAAATTACAAACTTTACATGCTATTTAGACTTTAATGCAAAACATGGTAGAGTAAATAATGGCAGCTGACAATGACAGACTAGTCCCATAGGCGCTAACACTGATGGTTGGTACACATTGTACTTCCACATTAAATAATCCTATATGTGTGTGGACAGCATATATATATAAAATGTTACTTGGGTGTCATTTACTGAGGTTATGTTGCAAATGTGTCCCAGTATTTTTCTCTTTTATTTGACACGTTTCCGCCTATTTTTTTTATCAGTCTGTAACAGGAATTCTGCCAAAATATTTTAAGTGCTGTCAGTTGTCAAGACATATCAAAACTCTGCTTCAATGAAGAATGAGCACAAGCTTGCACATAAGTTTTGCATTTTAGAATATTAATGTACATTTATACTTTTCATATTGTGAATTATTAACAAACATGGTTTAGTTGGATAACTCTAGTTTTTCCTTTCTAATGCAAGGTCTATACAATGGTTGCATATCCATATTTACAATTATTACAAGTCCAGAACACTGCTGGTTCAAGTCATATATTTTATTTCAATGTAATGGACAGGATTTTGAATCTTTATATTTTATTAGTATAAAAGCAAGATACATAATGGGTTAAAAGGGCATAGGGATAGCTTAACATTTTTAGGTGTATAAGGTACGTGAGGTAAAACTTGTGTAAAAACTTGTATGTTGTGCAAAAATAACAATAGAATGAGTACCAGGTCTGAGAAATCAACTTTAAGAAATGGGACAAAGTACACAAGAAAAAAGTCAAAGGCTTAGTAGAGAAACATCCAATAGAGAACATATTCTCAAAAAAAGGAAAAATTACTATCCACAAGCAGGACAAAGAACTACATAAATTCAAAAAAATAAGTACAAGAAACTAAACAATATTTTAGCATGATGGGACATTACATCAAGGATTGCCTAGCCAACATCTCCAGTTTCGCAAGAATCATTGTAAGTGAAATTGCTTGGCAAGCATGATTGAGATTGCAGAAGGAATGTGGGTATGAGCAAGGCAATGGGAAAGTTGAGTATGCACAAAAAAGTTCATGTAGGCGAGGACAACTTTGGACTGAAGAGATCTAAAGTGAGAAGGGACCCTGAAACAGCAATTGTGAAAGTAAAAAAATTGAAAAGTAGAGATTTAGCTGCTTTGAAAAAAGTTTTCGTCTTACCAGAAATATATGTGCATAAATAGATTCAGAGAGCTAAATAAAGCTGGTTATGTTTACTGCACGCAACCTGTAGTGAGTGGGTGAACCTGCTGTGACAGTCCCAATGTCACAACTACTTTTACAGAGTAGTTTGGGTTTTCAAAGGTAATAAAGATTTTTTTTTTTTATGCATGGAGTATGCCTGGAGATCAGCTTCATCCTCCATATTGGGTTGGCTGGCTTCTTAAAATCACCAGCCCTCTTAAAAGCATCTGTTGCTTTTAGTAGAGTAGAGTTTCAGATATTTAAAACCTGTCAAGATTAGTATTGCTTTTTCTGTTCCTATTGGGGAAATGTTACCATTACCTCCTACTACGGCAATACCTTGTGTCACTATGTCACTTTATATCTAGGATAGTTAAACAAAATCAGACTGTCCTGATGCCAACTCTCCAATAGGGACACAGACAGTAATAAACAGCAACATAAAACTTACAAATGTTTTACCCTTTACCCAGCCTAACATTTAGAAAAACATTTGTGCTAGATATGCACTATTTTTAAAGTATAGTTTTAAAGTTTAGAACTAAAGCTGCGTACACACTTCCAATTTTTATCGTTCAAAATGAACGACAAACGAACGACGAACGATCGATTGGGCAAAAATCGTTCGTAAAAAAAGTAACCAACGACGCCGACGAACGAGGAAAGTCGTTGGATATCGTGCAGGATCGTTCGTCGTTCGTTTAACAACGATAATAATTGGAAGTGTGTACGTAGCTTTAGGCTATATTGCATGATTTATCATAGCAGTTTCTTAAGCGTTTTTTTAAATAAAAATTTACATAATACAATATTTTATTCTTGTACATAATCAAGATATGTGTTTTCAAATATACTAACAGTAATTGGGTAAATTTCATTGTTTATGCAACATGCTTATTAACTTTAATTTGTAACAATATATAGTTACAGGACATTCCTCTAATAACTTCTGTCACAATAAATGGTGGTAACTGCACATCTAAGAAGTACAATGGAATGAAGAATTCATAAGCTTATTTGCTGGTAATACATTTAAATTTATGATGTATACTGTTTGCAAAGCAAATCATGATTTGTATAGTAGCAGCTTGCTATACCAAATAAAATGTTGGGTCATACTAGATGACATCATAAATAGAATACATTCACTGAAGGCAATTTATGAAGAGGAAGAGGGATTCTAATCCTTGGCTGGTTACCAAGCAAACAAGTATGTAAGTGTATATTAACATATTATACAGTTCTCTCTGGTATTCTATCTCAAAACAATGTACATGTCCTGTACCATACATGTAAATATATTGGTGTATAATAGACTTGCCCCCAAGCCCACAAATTTTGGGCCACAGTGTATCAGTATATTCACATAACTTGGTAATTTGTTATCTTCAGCCACAATTCAGGAATAATACACCTAACTTTAGAAAAAACACAGAGAGCATAGCAGCTGCAACCATATTCAGCCTTTCCTATTACATCAAGAATCCTATTTCTAGAAAATATGCTGAGCAGTCAGTCATTCCATTCCCAGAAATTTATTAAAGTTATTTGTGAAATGGAATTAAAAACAAACTGACCAACAAAAATGGAGAGCAACCATGACACAGTTTCCTTTTCTGGCCAGACTTTCCTGGACAGTAGATGGGTAAACCTGGGTTCTTCTAGTTCTGAGCTAATCTCTGCTGGACATCTTCTGATTTAGAAGGAAAGTAAGCGTGATCTGCCCTTTATCTGCCAAGTGAAGTTTTTGTGGTTGACCACTGTGTCTATAGTCCTCAACATTGCCAATTTCTTTGTTTCTTTAAATTCTTGGAATCCCCATCCTGCTTTGAAATGTTTACCTGGGAGAGACATTGCTAATGTAGTATAACTACCTTGTGTCTTGGTGCTGTGTTCAGTCTTGCCATGGTGTATGACCTGTGACATGAAATTTCCACAACCTCCCATTGGTAGTAGAGTTTGGCTGTTCCTCCCTTAGCTTTAGGCCTTCTACACTGTTTTTGTGTCAGTTAATGACTGTTATAACCTACATATGGCAATGATGATTATGAGCACCAGTTTGGTATGAATGTTTAATCAAACACATGACTGAAATCCAACAAAATCCATGACTTTTTGCAGATGTACCTGTAAGAATTGATGAATTGTACTTGTAAGAATTAGATATTTTTTACATTAGCTCACCCCCCATTTTGTAAATTGATAAGAATAAACAAGAATTTATATTTGTAAAAGTATTCTCACTTTACAGCATTTTTACACCTGCCTAAAACCTTTGCACAGTATTGTGCATAGATAAATATTTCTATGCAGTCTGTCTTGGTACTAAAAGGCAAAGTCTAATTGCTTGTGATGGTTCAGGAAAACTTAGCTTTAATATTTCATTAATTCACCCTTTGCTCTGTCACTTAAGGGTTTTCGCATGTCACACTGAAGATGTCATTTTATCTTCTGTGTAAATGTTGCATATTAATCCATGTACTGACTTGTTTATGGGTCAAGAAGGCTTGACTGAATTTCACTTAATTGGTGAATCTATTTCATCAGATTGATCTTTTGTAACAATGTTGTGACTAATTACAGCAAAACTCTGCATTTGCATTCTAAACTTTCTAGGGCCACGTCTCTGTTATCATTTCCAACAGAAAAGAAAAGTAAATTATTTTCTAAGTGCATTAAAACTTCATGCCTTAGCTATCACTGACAATACATATTCAATTCTTTTCAAATTGAATGTGCCAAGACATTTGACTGTGCCATATTAGTTTTATTTATGTGCCATGCTCTGAATTGTTAGCTGCTAATGAGACTTCAGCATTTACTGCTCTAGGGCCAAGCACTAACCTCATTTTAATGAGTTCATTATTTGCTGTCTTCAAAAAGAAGGACAACAAAATTTCCTTTTAATTAAAGGTCAGACGAACTCTGGGTTAGAAAGTGAGAGGTTACCAACACTGGGGTGAAGCAGAGTGTTGTCTCTTCAGTCAAAGTATTTTTTGTATTAAACCAGGCAATGTAACAGCTGTGATTTTATAGAGCCCCCTCCCACAGGCAATACTCCAAAAGCTTTTACTTGTTACATTGTAATTTTACTCTAAGTTTGAGTAAAGCACTTTAACATTTCAAATAGGTCAAAGTTTGATCTTTTAGTAGGAAATGAAAATGTTAAATCAGAATGTGAATGACATTATAAAACAGCTTCTTTAATAAAAAGGCATTGGGTATAAACTGATCAAACCATTTATCAAATACTACCAACAACTCATACTTTGTGCCTATACACACACGTAGCTAAAATTATTTCATAGAAGAAATTTTCTTTGGACCTGGGAGCAGCTAACCACATGGTTTTCCACTGCAAAAGTGTTTAGGACTGAAATTTTCCTCCAACAATTTTCCAAAGCATGCCAGGTAGTACCTACTGTACTGTTCCTACTGTACTGGGAAGTTAGGAAGGGGGGGGGGGGAGTAAAGGGTCGCTATCAACTCCATGGATTTCCCATGATCCTTATCATAATTAATTCACCCTAAACATATTAATAGGAGTTCTTGGCCAAGAAACTAAGGCTTTGCATGAGTTAATGGTTAGGGGGAGATAGTTCTTAATTTTTGGGAGTGACTTGCAAACACTTGGGTGCTATAATGTCCTTTTACACCCACAGTGAAAAAAACGTGCAGTTGGCCACAACCAGGTACACATCAAGCTGCTGCTGATGTGCACCTGGGAGCTGCTGCAAATCACAGTGCAGGCAACCACGTCTGAACACACCTTAAGATTCGGTACAATTCCACCAACAACCATGTGACCAAATGCAACTTTTTTCTACAATAACCCGAGCCACGGCTGGCTGCAGCCGCATCAAAGGATGTTTTCCAACCATGATTGAACTTGCGGCAGAATGCTGTAGCTTACTGTGGGTTTGAGAAGCCTCTTTTAACTAAGATTTTTGTAAGTGTAACAATAAATGGGAGCTGATGATCTTTGAAAATCTAAACACCAACAGTGCTGGTTAGCAGTGCTGGTAAAGAATGGCTTTTTATTAACAAAGAAAATTAGAGGCTAATTTCAAAAGGCAAATTGAATATTCTTCTACAAAATTTGCCAAAATAGACCACTTATCTTTAATTCTTGCTATAGTCCATGTTCTTATTTATTTTTAGAATGCATTTATTATCATTTTTTTAGGTAGTGTTATAATTTTCTATTTTGCTGCATTTGGATAAAAGGTTGACCAGTATTCTACATGAATGACATTTACTGACTAATAGAGAGCAATAACTGTTTTTGCTTTTTTATTTCATACATTTTGTGCACAGTTAATTTATGTTCCAATAATGGTCTGCCAGCTGATTTACTGTACTTAGAATAAAAAAGATGTTTTGTGGTTTTGTGTACTTTCAGCAGAATGATTAGGGATGTTTCCCTCAGTTTTACTAAACAATAATTGACAATGTGCTGCTCCAGATTTATTTGTGTTTTATAAAATCCAGAGCGATGTGTTACCCTTTTGGAAATTATAATGGCACAATTCCCAACGTCAGCGCGGCAGCATTTCTTTATGCAAGGTCACAAATCTGAAAATGGTCAAGCTTGCTTTTGCAATTTAGTCCCATTATCATTATCAGGATTTCTCTACAAATGATTTCATACTAGTCCATGCTGCGGCTATTGGCAGGATAGGCTAGTTTTAATTGTTCAAATTGGCTTTGCTATGCAATTCCAGAATCCAATCATTTCCACTTTACCCATACCAAGGCTGCACAAACATCATTAAAATTGAACTCCAGTCCTGCATTTCACTACCTATAGATAGTGCAATAGAAATATATAAAAACATACGCCTCTGTGAATAACACATTAGTCTGAAACTTCCCTAATAAACATTTTATATTACCGGCAATATCCATGGCAGGTCCTTGATTATGAGAATACCCTTACCTAAAATCAATGAAAATAACATACAATAAAACACAGGTATCTCTATGGTTGCTCTGAAACATCTGTGCATTTTTAATATTTGCTATAAATTCACCCTTTTAACCTTTTATGAATAGCATGCTATAGATGCCAATAATAAAATAATCCATCTTCTACAGATCTTTAAATGTGAAAGTTGATAATTATAACTGCACACAGCAAAAAAGTTCTAATACCAGAATAATTATTTGTTGCAAAAAATGGTACAAATTTTGGGAGAGAATTTTTCATTACATTTCAATGCTAGGTTTTATTTTGTATTATTGAGTAAGGTCTGTGATACTTTTCTATTTGAACAGGTAATCATTCAGGACAAACTTTCAGTGTCTGCTCCCAATGTTTTAGTCCAAGCAGTACTAATACACACACAAAAAAAAACACACGTGTAAAATAAATGAAAACATTTACTAGATACCCCGATAAACCAGTTCTCGCCTCCTTATTTAGGGAAATTTTCTCACTTTTACTACCATGTTTTGTTTTTTCTTCTGTTTGATGTCTCTACAGAAAAAAAACTTTATGTAGCGTTACTATTCAGACCAAGAAGATAGAAGGCCCCAGAAGTCATTACAAATGTATTGGTATTGCAAATGAAAAAACCTTCACAGACAGTACTCAACTGTATCATTTCATTACTTGTTTGATGCTTTTGAGTTGTAACCTTGGATTTGAAGGCTATGTACAGATACAACTTTATATGAATATGTTTCTTTAAAATGTGAAATTTAAACCCTATGAATAATGTTCCTAACAAGGTGACAAATCATCTCTCAACTGCTGATGAAGCTTCTAATTGATATATCATCTG